>NC_047074.1:5764494-5885402 GCF_902459465.1 Asterias rubens
GTTGATAGTATAAAACATTGTGAGAAACGGCTCACAATAACTACTGGTAATTACTCAAAATAGTTTTTGACATCAAGACTTATATAACGAGCAATTGAGAGCTGTTGATAGTATATTGTGAGAAACGATTCCTTCTGAAGTAATTTGATAATCTTGGGCGACAAGATAGAATGTGTACTTTAGCTGCAGTCAAAGTGACTCAGTGAAAACGTTGATCAATACATTAATTGGTAAAAGGGTCTTTTATTAGGTTTCCAACTGTTTCACAACATTTATATAAAAATGTTCTTATGGAATGTTCCAATAGCCAGGTTCAAATTGTTTTCATTTAATTAAACCAAGCTCATTTAACCACAGGTTAAATAACTTGGGAATAGACAAATAATAACAAAGACAATGACCAAAGCAGGAGTTGAACCGACAACCTCCGGATAAGCGTGCTGAGCTATGTTTGCGTTTTCCTGTTTTTGTCAGTCATTAATTTAGTTCGGGGTGGCAGTCAGAAGCCATACAACCGTTAGCTGTCGTGTTACCAGGGATCACACCCAAGTAAACGATACAACCGGGAAGCGGCAGCCAGGGGATCACCTTAATGGCCATTCCACAGTACATGTAATTGTTTAAATACTTGACCTTTACTTCCGGTTCAAACAGGAAGCTCTAATCTAAAGTCACCTCCTGAACCACAATGTTCGACACATTCAAAATTATTGTGTTGTCTGGTGCTGTAGCTTTTCACACATAACTTGACACTATAAATTTCCCCGATTTGACCATTTCTTCCGGTCCAAATAGGGAGTTCCAATTCAAAACAAATCATATTTTCTCAACCAAGTCACAATATTTGTGCAATTACAATTGCATTTTATTCAAAACCTGACACAAAATTTTACCCTTTCTTCCGGTCCAACCACGAAGTGCAATTAATTTCAAATATAATATCTTCTAAACCACGTGTCATAAACTCATAACTGTTGTGCCATCGTGGTAGCTCGATTATTTTAATGACAAAATGGACATTTTATTTAAAAACTTGGCCCCATTTTGGTATTTCCTTCCGGTCCACACGTGAAATACATGTATCACTAAAATGAAAAAGCAAATCTCCCTACTATATTGTCCAAACTGGGTGTACGACTTCATAATGGTTATGACATGTAGTTGTCAGTATGAAAGTCATAATTTTAATATTTGCTCCACCAAACGAAAGCCCGCCATGTTCGTTTTTACAAACACTTGATTTCTAATATTTATGTTATTTTTAATCTTATCACAGCATGCAAAAGAAAAATCGTATGTTCATTTGTGCCGGTAACTCCTCGAGTCGGGCTACGTCTAGTCTTGTCCAAGGCTCTTTATGCAAGCACAGGGCGGCCCCGCTCTGACTTCACGAAATGCGTAGATACTATACAGCACGGCACATAACAGTTCCTTTGTGTTTACTAAGGATGATTTGTTGGGTAAGAGCTAAATTATTTCATCATCATTAGCTTCGATAAGTCAACTATGAAGGGAGACATAATAATGATCTATAAAAAACCTAGATGGGTTAACAACACAAGCTGGCGAGGTTTCCTCCTACCGCATACAATGTATCGCTAGGCGGCTGGGCGGTCCAGTGGCTAAATGGTTAAAGGCACTTGACACATAATTATTGGTATTTTTTTTTTTTTTTTCAGCTTCAATGACCAATTAGGTCAATTTTGTCAGAGGTTTGTTTTGATGGATATTATAGGAAACACCAATTAAGAATACTGGCCTTTGAAAATTACCTTATGTGTCCAGTGTCTTTAAGCGTCAGCCAAAACAGGTTCGAATGGTGGCTTTGAAAGGGCCGTGAGGATATGATTTATGTGATCGTCAGAAAGTTACCTACTGTCCCAACAGAATAATCAGTTTGACGGCTACAACCGATTTCATGAAACCCTAGGATTATTCACATCTCGAGTTTAAGTAGGCCTACGAGTAGCTCGTCCTTACTAGGACGGGTCAAATGCATCCTAACGTTTATTGTTAGGAAGATTAACAAGTCCTAAGTCCTAAGATTAATCCTTATAGGAAGAGTTTTGTGAAATCGACGGCAGGCCCTCGATCTAGCGATGGGTGAAGAAGGTCGTAGCCTGAACATCTAACGTCACATATAGAGGCTCGTGAATTACGCCATAGGTTTGCTGTCGAGCCCAAATGCATAACCACCGTTGACCTTTCATCTCTTTATTGTCTTAACATTATCACTGACAGTTTCTTAGAGCATCCATATTTGCATGTCAATCCAAAGGTGTTGCTCCGGACGATCTCTTGTCAGGGATTTAACCTAAACCAGCCTGGTGACCGTCTAACAATCCAGGCCAATTTACAAACAGTGATATCAAACCTAAGTATGACCATTTTGTTAAACTGTTACAGGCACAGTGATCCCTTTTTTTTTTTTTTTTTTAAATGTTGTTACTTTTAATTACACGCAGGACAGAAACCAATTGGAAATGGGTGTATGTTTAAGCAAAAACATAAACAAACTCGGTATAGACACATTTGACGTAATGCTTTTTTATTCAACGTTAGCCCGTTTAATCTTCACGAATACTTCAGTTTTTGAAGCTTTAATGGCAGTGGACACTATTGGTAATTACTCGAAATAATTATTAGCATAAAACCTTACCTGGTAACAAGTAACAGTAGTCCAGCTGCTAAGGCCCATATGTGGACAAATTGTGCACTTTGTGGTAAAAGCATGAAACTTCCTGCAGTTGTTATATACACCCTAAAGATCATTTTAAGACTTGGACCCATCTTGGATCTCACCCATTTTAGGGGTGGGGCTACGTTTTAAGAAAGTGGGGGGTAACAAATTTAATATGTCAGTTTTGACTATTTGAAAAACAATTCTGCTAATTTTTTTAGACTAAAATACATGATAACAGTTCAATAATTATTTGAAAATTAATAACTGTCTTGAATTCTGCCCATTTTGTGGGCGGAGTCGTATTTTTAAGAAAGAAGGGGGTAAAAAATGTAATAATGTTAATTTTGACTAAATTTGCTTTTCTCTGCTCATTTTTTTTAGACTAAAATACATAATAACAGTTTAACAATTATTTAAAAACTAATAACTGTCTTGAATTCTGCCCCTTAGTGGGCGGAGTCGTATTTTTAAGAAAGTGGGGGGTAAAAAATGTAATATGTTAATTTTGACTAAATTTGCTTTTCTCTGCTCATTCTTTTAGCTTCTAGACTAAAACACATAATAACAGTAAAATAATTATTTAAAAATTAATAACTGTCTTTATTCCTGCCCCTTTTGTGGGGGCAGTCACATTTTGTTAAAGTGGGGATAAAATAAAACATGCTATTCTAGCCCCTTGATTGTTGTACTGATACATGCAAAACCGTGTAAATACATGTATAGACATTTAATTACAATATTTCTACATTTTCAGTATGCACTACATTTGTTTGCAGTAACAGCGTTTACAATTTACTCACAGCACTTCTTCGCTCCCTCTTGAGAGTAAACGATTGGTTGGGTGCTAAACAAATCGAACCAGCAGTGATGCCTTAATGTTGAGTATTCTTATACAGTTTTTGCCTCTCCAAATTCCCACAAGAGCTCATTCGAACTGATGATGTGGCCCGACTCTACCCATCAGCCCCCAAAATGCTATACAGATACCTCAACCAGCAACACCCAAGCATCAAGTTCACCGTGTTCACCATGGGACAAGGGCAGTCTGGCAATAGCTGTCTATGCCTGATCCCCACCACAAAGAAACAAGACAACACCCTCCACCACAGTTTCCAATGAAAAATAACCAACATTGACCGTTGTACACCAGTTCTTCTTTCATTACCCTAGCATCTAAACACACCCTCTTGTTCAAGGTTCCTAAAACTTGTGTCTATGGTGTTCAGTATATAGGACAGGATAGCCTTTGTTGGAGTTGTGGGTTTGCCAGTCTGAGTGATTCAATGCCGCCGTTCTGCTTTCTTTTGTCATGTCGCTCGCCTGGCTGACAACACCCCAGCTAAAAACGCTCTTTGCATCGCCAGCAACTCCAGGGGAGGCCTAGCACCAGCTCCTGGCTGGAAAATATCCAGAGGCCGTCCAAGATCATCTTGGGGTAAACAACTGCCTGGCCTAGTGAAATCGACCACAAAGCTCTATAGGACGTGGACACAGGAGATCGGTGCGACTGACCTTTGCTGTCTCTGCAGTTGATTAATTGAGTCAGAGTGAAGAGAATTGGCTAGTTGGAGTGACGAGTTTAATAGTGCGGAACCGGTTCAGGAGGTACATTTTGCCATTGGGAAGGTCTATCCCCGGGAACTGGATGGTGCGATCCTTTTTCATCAGGAACTTGTGCCGTCTGGACCTTGCCACTGCGTGCGCCGCTCTTCTGCTTTAGCTTTAGAGAACCATCACTGATATGGCACACTCTCTTTGGATCATCTGAATAGGGAAATTTGCCTTACTCAGGACTGGTAGCCAATCAGTCTTTGTGCAGCTAACAGCACCAGCGATGGTCCTCATGGTGCTGTTCAATTGAATATCGAGTAGGCTTGAGAGTTTCTCCAAACTGGATCACAATACTCAGCCCCCAGTGGCAGATAGCTATAGCACCGATGAGCAAAGTGTTTCGGCATTTGCTACCAAGAATTTACCAGTGAGATTGTGGATCATATTGTTTCTGGTCCCAATTTTGACAGTCACCTTCTGCAGAGGAGTTTTAAAGGCAATTGTAGGGTCACAGCAATGGTATGGACAGCTACAGTTTCAACCAGATTAACACCACCAAGCCGCCCCAAACTTAACTATATGTTCCCATACCCAAGGTCAACCACATACCACTACTCACTTTCTTCCGTGTATGTTCCATCAAGCAGGCATAAGGCCAATATACCCTCCGCTCACAAGAAACTTCATCATAAAACGAGGGATTCTTTAACCGACCACCGAATTGACTATAGTGCTGCAGAGCTCATCACTCTCATTCAGCCTTTTATCTTTGTAATCGAGAAGCCAAATGCCAACTGAACGTCTCCTGGTCTGGGGCTCTTCTTGAAAACTGTGACCATACAGTGTATCTAGGTGTCACCCTAGACCGCTGCCTCTCCTTTAAGACCCATGTTGCGAAGACCAAAGCCAAAGTCTGTGCAAGAAACAACATTGTCAGCAAACTTACTGGAACAAGATGGAGTGCCAGCCCAGACACTCTTCGATCAACAGCCTTAGCCCTTTGTTTTTCATCTGCAGAGTATGTGTGCCCAGTCTGGGAAAGATCTACCCACGCTAAGAAGATTGATCCAGCCATCAATGCTACATGCCGACTCATCACTGGATGCCGCAGACCAACACCAACTGATAGCCTGTACAAACTTTCTGGTATAGCCAGACGACGAGCGAATCCCTCCATTCAGCCACACACCTGCTAAGAATAGACTCGGGCCAGGAAAAGCTTCCTCAACAAAGTCAAACCAAGTGCAGAAGCCGGGGCTCTTCGAACTGTCATGTGACATGAGAGACTTGGTAAACTTCCACCTAGAACATCCATGGACATACGTGCTTCGGAAGAACTCCCCCCTGATGCTGACTCAGGTTGGGCTGAATAGAAGTCCCTCAACAGACTTGGAACATCAACTGGCCGGTGCAACGTGTCTCTCAAGAAGTGGGGATATCTAGACTCTGAAGACGTTACCTGCATATGTAAGACAGAGCCACAAACTATGGAGCAGGAATACAGAACAGAGGACCTTGCAGAGTACAACGATCTTGCTAGGAACTGTGTCCAGTTCTGGCTGAAACACAATATATAGTGTGGGTGGACACGATAAGAAGAACAAGAAGCCTTGGCACCGCGAATGCATTAGAGGACATTGAAGTTACCAGTAGGACACCCTTCTTCAAAACATCAGCCTCCACCTAAGTGACATTTGGCTCCTACTCTTCCTGACCAATGGATATCGACCCTCTATCCACAGCACGTTTCCTAAACCCCCATTAACTTGGGTCGTACTGGTAGATTTCATTGGCCTCTTAAATGGCCTCATCAAATACCAACTCACCACTTTTCCTTTTCCCCGTACATGTTACCTATTTCAGTATTCCGACATGTATGCTACAGCTCAGTGATCATTCCAACACATCCCAACCGAATAACTACACTGTATGAGTGGATTCTTCGCCATATGTTTAACTGCAAACCTGTCTCAAAATTGCAAAAAAAAACCTGCTAATATAAATGTTACTTATTGTTCTGGCCTGCATGGCATGGTGCCAGATCACACTGTGCGGGTATAATGGCGTGATTTGAGAGCTTGAGTTTGCCATAGCCATAGTATACATAACCGACGACTTTACAGTACATGTATGTCTGATGTCATTTCTATGACAGAGTATCAGATTTTGCCGGCCCAGGACATACTTTTATTCCTGTATTGTTGATGAGATTGTTGGCTGCTTGTGCATTCTTGGCTGTATTACACATGTGTAATTTAGCGAACCCTCGTTTACTACTCTGGCCCCGCCCACAAAAGAGGGGATAAATAAAGAAACTATTTAAACTCATGGAAGAAATGTATTCTTTTATAGTATTTCTATTCGAATAACATAAATCAGCTTAAAAAAACAATTAAAAAAACAGTAATAGTTCACTAAAGATAACACTTTGTTTTAAAAACGCCCACTTTTAGAAATATTGAAACTCCGCCCACAAAAGGGCATTTTTTTTTACTAATTTATGTTTTAACTTATAATTATGATTTTCAAGTTTATATTTCTGGTCAAAAGAACAAAAAAAAATTTATTCTAAGTATGATTTTGCCCAATATTAATATCAAAGACCCCCCTTTTTATGCAAATGAGGCTCCGCCCCCAAATAGGAGAGACCCAAGATGGGTCCAAGTCTAAAATTGATTATTAGCCCAATACCAACCATCATAGCAAATTTCATGCTTTTACCACAAAGTGCACAATTGTTCACCTTAGCAGCTGCACTACAGGGAGAGGTTGATAGCATAAAACATTGTGAGAAACGGCTCCCTCTGAAGTGACATATTTTTCGAGAAAGAAGTAATTTTCCACGAATTTGATTTCGAGACCTCAGATTTAGAATTTGAGGTCTCGAAATCAACCATCTAAAAGCACACAACTTCGTGTGACAAGGTTTGTTTTTCTTTTCATTATTATCTCACAACTTCGACAACCAATTGAGCTCAAACTTTCACAGGTTTGTTATTTTATGCATATGTTGATGTACACCAAGTGAGAAGACTGGTCTTTGACAGTTACCAATAGTGTCCGATGTCTTTGAAAATAGGGTACCTTCTAATGCTACTCTCACACTTAGGCGAATATTCTTGCGAATATGGATATTTGAAATTCGCGGTGAATTCGCCAAAAAATTGCGAATTAAGAGTGAATATTTTCACGTTCGCACTCGGTCACCCCTCGACTTGTCCGTACCAATACGTTACGAATTTTTACGAATGCTTTTAAGCACTCGTAAAACAATGCTAGCCAATGATTGCCAATGGCTTTAGCTTACGAAAGTTGCCAACGCGAATTCACCGCGAATGTTAAAAAAAAATGTTCGCAAGAATTTATTCATAATCGCAAGAATATCCGCCACATGTTGATTGAGTGATCTTCAAAAAGAGGTGGAGAATGACTAGTGAACGTTCCAAAATTGTTACCAACGCTTACGAAACACGGCGAATGTTGCGAAGTTTGTGCGATTGTCAAATAATTCATTCGTAAGCCCATTCGCTAGCATATTTTTCCTAGTGTGAGAGTAGCATTACAAAAGCAATTAAAATGCAGTGGAAATATACATAGCTGCACTAAACAAAATAAATAAATGCAGAGAAAATAAAAGTAGCTGCACTGAAAATATAAATACATGCACTCGCCAAAATAAATAAATGTAGAAGCAAAATGTTTACTAAAAACAAACTGCACGTCCTACGTCTTTGTGAAACGGGGTCATTGATCTATCAAGCCTGTATTCGATGTTATTCTAAGGCCCGCTACCAAAACATGATTTCGTAAGGTTCCTGAAAAAAATAACTACTCTTGAAAATATATTTAGCTGCATGGAAAATTTTAATAACTGCACTCTAAAATAAAATAAAGATGGCTCGAGTGGGCTTTTGTACCATCTTAATCAGAACAAATATTTTCTCAATAATGACTAGTTTGTACACATGACCATTATCAGTGCTTACAATTGTAATTTAGGTTATCTTGATTTGTGTTAAATGTGCAGGCTTCAACCGCTTAGTCATAGAAAAAGTACGACTGTCTATTTATCTATAAACTTGTCCACGATAAAACAGCACTTGCTTTAGTTTGTATACATGTTCCCAATCGTCGTACAAGGCAAGCCAGCAAACACATTCTATACATGTTCCATGGAATCGCGTTACAGGCAGTGGACACTATTGGTAATTACTCAAAATAATCATTAGCATAAAACCTTTCATCGTGACGAGTAATGGGGAGAGGTTGATGGTATAAAACATTGTGAGAAACGGGTCACTCTGAAGTGCCATAGTTTTCGAAAAAGAAGTAATTTCCACGAATTTGATTTCGAGACCTCGGATTTAGAACTTTTAAGTTCTAAATCCGAGGTCTTAAAAGGTCTCGAAATCAACCATCTAAACGCACACAACTTCGTGTGATAAGGGTGTATTTTTCTTTCATTATTATCTCGCAAGTTCGATGACCGGTTGAGCTCAATTTTTCACAAGTTTATTATTTTATGCATATGTTGAGATACAGCAAGTGAGAAGACTGGTCTTTGACAATTACCAAAAGTGTCCATGTCTTTAAGCTGACAAAGTGTGAATATCCAGGATTTCATCCACCTACAACGGGTTCCATGGAACATGGAATCAATTCATCCCGTATTCAAGTTTCACGGGCTTTTAGTCTGTATCACTACCAGTGGTGATGTAAAATGTACCTATTTTTATTTTTTTCTTCTTTAACTGGTTTTACTAAAAAAAATTATAAATTTGTTGTAAAACAAATAATGTGTATAAAGTTTTGATGTTTTTTCCTTCTTTTCCAACCATTATTTTATGCACTTTGTTGTTGTTCTTGTAAATGTTAAGGTTTTGTAATTTATATTTTCCCTTTCCTGTTAATGGCGGTTCGTCCGCTGTCGGTATGGAAAAACTATTTATGTTACAGGCTTCATCATATCCCTTCCCTAAGAACCAATGTCTTTCCGAATGTCATTTTGACCAAGCTGTATACCACCCAAACCCATTGATTTTCACTCTGTCAAAACCTGGCTGTCTCCTTCTAAATCCTCTCTCACCAGAAACCCACGAGGCTCAAATCCTTCTGGATCCCCATTCACTGGACTCCCTTGAAGGCCTAAATTCTCATCATTCCTGATATGTGTGAGGATGAATCTTGTACCCAAACTGCTTTTATTTAGTGTAACATAATCCATTAGATCACCTCGTTTTGTTGGAGAATATTATATTAATCGGTCCCTTTTTATTTATTTATAATCCTTCCTACAGTTTATGCTAGGATGTCAAAGCCTAGCGATTCAGAGCACCAAACTAAAGCTGTGGTGTTTCTGATTAGCAGAGTGTGGGTTCGAGTTCTGGTCATGGCACTAGTTGTGTATGACACTTAACCAAGATGATGATTCGTCCTTCGAGCGGAACGTAAAGCCGTTGGTCCCGTAATGCGTAAGGCACGTATAAAAGAACCCAGATAAATACAGAAAGGGTTCACCCCGGTGTTCCTGGTGTGGTTGGTAGCACAATGCGCCACAGCGCATTGTGAACCAATACAAGGTGCTGGGTAAACAGGAGTAGATCTCTACTTCAAAGCTAGCCTAGTCCCACAAACCTTGCACGGAAATCCTGAAAGTTGAGGCGCCTTGAGCATCACTGAGTGACGGATATGAGCGTTGTACAAAACAAGTCACTATTATTATCATATATTTATGATTTAAATTAACGTTTCGCTTATACAAAAATAAAATGTAACCTATCTAGTCCAGCAGTGATACATTGAGTGACTCATCGGTGATGATTATCCTGCACTGATGAGTTAAACATTGAGTTAAAGCAGATTATTCAGAAATAAGTCAACGTGAAAACTATGTGTACGACTGCCTACTATATTCAAACTATGTTAGATGGCTTCGTAATGACAGTAGTGTACGAAGCTGTTGTCTGCGCGACCGCGTTTAATAGTGTGATACGGATGGGATCCCCCAGTTTGTATTTCATATGTTGGGTCGTCTTCCTCGTCCCAACAAAAATACTCCTGAGTCGCATTCATGCCTTGGACGGCCTGACACTGCTCCGAGTTATACGGGAACAGATAGAAAGGATTCTGAGTAGGCAAGGTGATCGGCTGGGATACGTCACCATCGGTCATGCAGCAGTAGTCGATACGGGTATCCTGGTCGTACACTCCTGATGGTACGGTGCCTTGCACTTCGTTGAGGTTGTTGCTGTCTTCGTCATTCCAAGAGATGAAACCAGACGACATCACTGTCAAAAGAAAATGAACAAACTCCTTTCTATCGTGACCTTTCTTAATAGAGAAAACTGGCATATCGGCTGTGAATAGATTAGGGGTACGGGAGGGATTTGTATTTTGTCCATGGACAAAATCGAATTGAAATTGGACAAAATAAATGTCCATTCTATATGTAAGCAATAAATGAAATAAAAACTCATTTTTTGGAACTTTAGTTAACTGTTTATTCACATTCCACTTCATTTTGACAAAATACCACTGTCAAATGACTTTAAAATAAGAGTTAAACAGATAATAGTAATAAGCATATGACGTCATCAGACGGAGAGAACTGCGCACAAAATAAGGAGATAGGAGAGTTAAGATTGTTTCGCTTCTTCTAAAAACGGATTACACGTAAATCTTGTCCATCAATTTATACTGGGAACAACTTTTGGGGATGAGGATACTTTATAAATGTAGATTCCTTTAAAAAAGGGAGCAATTGCCCAAGTTTTGTTCTTTTAACACCCCCCCCTCCCGGATCCTGGATAGGTCACGCCCATAAGGATGATAACCAAGATTTATAGTAGTGTTGTTGGTTACCTGCGATACACCTATTGCAGAAATCAGACCAGACATGTATTAACTATAATATGTTTAAGAAATCAAGCTTTACTTTTTGGACAGCTTGGTCCGTACTTGAACACACAGTATCTCCCCTGCGGCCAGTCACCCTCAGCCTCGTCATGTGTCTTCATGCAGAAGTTCTGTGTCATGTCGTTTCTCTCATACGGTCCAAGGAGTTGGATACCAGTGGACCAGGCGTTAGATGAGTATTCGTTTTCAGTGTCTTGCAAACGGGAACCAGTTTCCCAGATGACTCCGGAGTTGTTTGGGCAACCACTTGTAGGCGTTGGTAAACCGTAAACACCAGAGGGCCATATTCTACGATCTGTCACAAGAGAAGAAAAAAGGGAAGGATCCAGAAGAGCAGGAGAAATATAGCCAATCAAAGTGTCTATTTCAGTAACAATTGGTGGCTATAAACTAATGTGATACACTCAAAATCGTTGCGGCTATAATGCAACATTTCTTGCTCTAATTTTGACAATCTTTTTGGCGAAGTATCAGGCAGTGTACAGTGAGACTAATTGATTGATATCACACCTTTATTTTGTTCCTGTTTATTTTTGACATTCAGATATGCAATACTGAAGCTCTTTGGGAACAGATCTATGAGAATCATTGTGATACAGTGACGGATGAGATGCGATCTTTGGCTCATGAGATGGGATGGAAACGAATGTTCTTCACCAATAAGTTGCAACTTCAGGTAAATAAACTATATGGCCTGTTTCTTAACCACTACTCCGTTTTAGGCTACGACTTGGGCGTTGGCTTGCACTTCGGCTTTGGATTGGGCCCCAGCTGGGGCTTTGGCTTAGGCTTGGACTTTGTCTTTGGCTCTGGCTTGCCCTACGGCTTGGGCTCAAGCTTGGGTTTTGCTTGGGCTACAGCTTAGGCTCCTGCTTGGGCTTTGGCTTGGGCTTGGGCTTTGGCTTGGGCTTGGGATTGGGCTTTGGATTGGGGTCCTGCTTTGGCTTTGACTTGGGCTTTGGCTTGGGTTTTGGATTGGGCTATGGCTGAAGCTAAGCATGAGCAATCAGACCTTGATAAAGTCATGTAGTAGTTAACTCTTTTGACATTATGCTAAATTGGGGATACAGATTCCTAGTTGGTGTTACCCATACACTGATGTTTGTAAGCATTGTCTGTTTACTCGATACTTCACAAGTTCTGTGGAAAAATATCACAGGCATGTGACTTGAGGAACCAACAACCGTTTACAATATCTCCCAATTCCCCCAAATTAAGGACTGTGTTGAAAACTTTTTTTCTGCAGTTACAGCTTTCTGAAGAGGGGGCTTTTAAGCTACTAAAAGTACAAACATGCTAAGTGCATGCTTAAATATGTTGCGTTTGCCTGGTTTTGAGTCTGATGATTTTGTTCTGCACTCAATACTCTTTGGTTAATCTAATCTAGAGCGTTTTCTTGTAAACTGAGCTACATTATTTAAGAAAATAGAATTAGCTGTTGCAAACAACTTACCAACCAAATGGACCGAGAGTATAAATGCAAAAAATAGTTAATGGCCTGACGTTTCGACCCTAGCAGAGTCTTTCTCGAAGGCTAAATGACAACACAACAAACATGAACAGGTAACTAAGTGAAACATAAGCAGTGAAGTGGAAATACATGAATGGGGTTAGAAAGCATACATAAAAAAGCAGCGGGTAAACAATGAATAGGGGGACAAAAAAGGGGGGGGGTGAAGGGAAGGGGCTGGCTTGACCACAAGCAAGAATATGGAAACACAAAGGACAACATCGAGGGTGGTGAGGTTGGGTAAAAAGTAGTTTATATTAGTGAATGAGGCTCAGGCTAAAAGGCTATGGGGAAAAAAGGAGACGGCAAAACAAAAGGTTTATTAGTCGTTTCCTTCTTGGATGTTCAGACCATGGGGTTGAATGGTCTGGAGGCGTCTAATCCAGAGTTTCTCCCTACTCAAACGCACAGTCTCTCTGTGGTTGCCTAGTGCCTCTATGCCCTGTAAGATCATGTCAGAAATGGAGTGATTAGGAAGATTGAAGTGATGACCTACAGGTGTATCTAGCTTTTGGGTCTTGACTGTAGATCTGTGGCCGTAGAAACGCCTCTTGAGTGTAGTTCTTGTTTCACCTATATATTGAACACCACAGACTCTGCAAGATATGAGATAAATGAGATTAGTGGTGGTGCAGGTGACATGACCCCTTGTCTTATGGGTGGTACCGCCGGTGTTACTGGTGAAGGAGTCCGATTCCCTGATGTGTTGTCTACAGACGATGCATTTGGAGATGTTGGAACACCTAAAAGTTCCCTGTGGTAGAGGGGGACTAACATCATCATTAATGGGAGGGACTTCTGCTCGGACAATGAGATCCCTGAGACTTGGTGGGCGTCTGTAGGCAACTATGGGTTCTTCCTGCACAGCACGTTGAAGTCGATCTGATGTGTGAAGAATATGATGGTTAGAACTGGTTATTTTACGAATGGGAGGAAGTGAGGGGTGGAAAGTGACAACAAAAGGAACTTTCCCCGTAGGACTCTGTTGTTTCTTTGGTCCTTTGGAAAGTACTGACTCCCTAGAACGAGCCTTGACTTTCTGGATAGCTCGATGGACTGCTAGAGAGCTATGACCCCTGGAAACAAGGTGTTTCTTAAGTTCCTGTGAGTGGTGGATAAAATCAGAATCATTAGAACAGATTCGACGGAGTCTGAGGGCCTGACTGTATGCTATGCTGGTTTTGCAGTGTCGGGGGTGACAGCTAGTGGAATGTAGGTATTGGTGTTTATCTGTGGGTTTAACAAAGAGATCTGTGGTTAAGCCTACATCCGTCTTGAGAACCTTGACATCCAGAAAGTGTGTATCCTTGGTTGAGTATTCGCTCGTGAATTTGATGGTCCTGTGGAAGGAATTTATGTGATTAATAAAAGCTTTGAGGCTTGCTTCATCGCTTGTCCAGATGAAAAAGATGTCATCGATATAGCGCCACCAGACCCAGGGACGGCAAGGGGCTGATGCCAACATGCGCTGTTCAAGATGGCTCATGAAAAGGCACGCCATTGATGGTGCCATACGTGTGCCCATTGCAGTGCCCTGTACCTGTAGGAAATTCTTACCCATGAAAGAAAAGTTGTTTTTTGTTAGAACATGTTGCATGAGGGATACAATGTCTGAAATGGGCGGTGATGTGTGACCACTCTTAGCCAGAGCTGAAGAGCAGGCAGCAATCCCTTCATCTTGGGGAATGTTGGTGTATAGAGAGGTTACATCAAAAGTACCGATGATGGCTGTATTAGGGACCTGCTTCTGAATACCTGCGATTTTGCGGAGAAAATCTGGAGTGTCATGAATGTATGATGGAATCTGCGGCATTAACGTCTTGAGAAAACTGTCAACAAAAAGAGAAATGTTCTCAGTGGGGGAACCATTGCCAGATATGATGGGTCTTCCTGGGTTGTCTGGTTTATGTATCTTTGGAAGGAGGTAAAACCTGGCTGTTCTACAGTCGACCGGGGAGAGAAACTTGTGAGCTTTCTTGGAGAGGTTGTCACGGTCATGCATTTCGTCCAGTGTTAGTTGAATCTCCTTTGAGAAGGTGCCTGTTGGATCAGTGTCAAGTGGTTTATAATTAGTTTGGTTGTTCAGTTGTCTCATGGCTTCATCGATGTATTGCTGGCGGCCCATGACAACAACAGCAGAGCCCTTGTCGGCTGGCTTGATGATGATATCTTTCCGTGCTCGTAGAGTCTTAAGAGCCTCACGCTCTTCTCTAGGGAGGTTGTCATGAGTCCTGTGGGTAGAAATTATTTAAATAATTTAAGAAGAGTACATGTAAAGTCTTAGGGGCTTTGTGTATTTTGTTATGTGTCTGCACACATGTACATTGGCAGTCACCATTGCAGTGCTGGTGGTGAACCCCCTATAACAATGCACTATGAGACAGTTGTGTCACATCACGCAATACGCGCGACGCGCACAGCATTCCCTTTTAAGGAGTTGTTTACCCGAAGAACTTGACTGGGCCTTACCATTGCATAGCTGGAGGGATGTTGTGTTGACAGAAATCATTGAAAAAATTCAAGAAAATTGCATTTATTTTACTTTTTCACCATAAGTGTTGATGTTTTTTGACCGAAAAGGTAATTATGAATGTGAATCAAAGTGTGTTGAATCGGTTTTCAACTAGTGGTTTAAACCTGCTGAGGCCTGGTTCTTGATAATTTACCTAGACTTTGTCTCGGTAAAATTATCAAGAACCAGGCCTCGTTGGGATTAAACCACTAGTTGAAAACCTCTTCACCACACATTCATTCCCTTATTAATACTCTTTTTCCCCGATGCAAATTTAATATATATTTAACCTGTTTAATGTTGTATTTGTTTATTCAAAGCACTCCAAACATTTCAAAGATAAAACCCAAAATAAAGCGTTTACTCGAAAAAAAATAACAAGTATTAACAGCAATTTATTATTTAATACCCATAGTTTGTAAATATACAAAGATTACATTGATTTATAAAGTACTCATGTGAGGTACGTCACGTCATCAATTGCTTCGTTGACAGGATCACATGACTCCACATCAAATGCCGACGAAGACTCAGAAGGTTCACTGGATGAAATAGCGCCATGGGAAGTTGACTCTGGTACCCAAATCATTGTGATCACACGTGGGAAGAAGATTGCTGGTTACGGACGTTCTTTCTTATCATTACACGGATCGATCTCACAAACCTTTAACTCGACCCCAGGAAGCCACTACCGGGTCCTCTTCTTTACTAGTCACGTTGTCCTGTCTAATGAGCCTCTGTTAAACCAAGAAGGTCGCATTGAAGCACCAGGATTAAACCGTGTCTTCAGGTTGTACAGTCACCCAGCTGGTAGTCACTCTAACCAGAGTCTGTCGTCCATACAGTGGCATGAACAGAGGTTTTATTTCACAGCTAGTGAAACTCTCTCAACTTTGATAATATCATCAGTTGGGCGATCGAATGGAATTCTACTTGACAATATTCAGGTACAAGAATTAAGATATACATGTATAATCTTCCATGATGATAACGATGAGTTTTACAATAATTACATACTTTTACTCATACTGTAACAATTTTGAACTTCATTTTGCTTTACGTTTTTTAAGCATCCAATCAGTTGGTATACCTTATTACAAAGCGCTGAAGAAACCACTTCCAGAACTGAAAATGATGGTGTAAAGTGCATGTTCATAAACGTTGGTCTGTGCAATTATGCAGAGTCAGAGAACGTTGTTTTTTGATGACTTCCACAAACCAATAAAATACTTAATTAAATTGCTGAAGTGTGTGTCAGGAAGGCGGTCCAGTCCGAAACGTTTACCTTTACATCAATAAGTGTTCAGCCGAACATTCTGTTTGATAGGTTGAAATATGACAATCTGATTGTTTGTCAATTCTAGGTGACACTAATAGCAAGTGAACCAAGTAATGGTCATGGATCAGTAGACGTCCATACACAGTTTATCCACAATTGGTCATCACTTCAGGCCACGTGGCACTGTTGATCCAGAGAGTCCAATCATTGACTACAACTGGGCCATCGGTAAGTTTAAACAAGCTTGTTTTCTGGTGTTCGTGCTAGACAAATACAAAACGCTAAGTATAATTTGTATTGCAAGTTCCAATTTAATAACTAAAGCCAAACAAATAGTTGCGTGAAAAAAAGAGAATCTCT
Organism: Asterias rubens; assembly: GCF_902459465.1. NCBI lineage: Eukaryota > Metazoa > Echinodermata > Asteroidea > Forcipulatida > Asteriidae > Asterias > Asterias rubens. Next base: position 5,781,305 of record NC_047074.1, read on the forward strand.
GTACAATCAAGTGTCGCTATAATTTGTGTTGATTTCGTAATGGATTCCAATAGCAGTGTTTGGTTGTGTTGTTTCAGGAACGTGTTCAGGTGGTACTCAATTGCAGAACTTCAAGTCCGATGGAACCCAAACAGACGCTATCAATACTGAACTCAAAATGTCTCATGGTTCCCATATATACGTCACGGTGACGTCAAAGAATGCTGCTGAACTCACCTCGGTAGTGACCTCTGAACCTATCCTAGTTGACATGACAGCTCCCATTATTCATTCGGTACTTGATGGTCCAAGTGAATATGGTAAGTACATACATTTCTAATTCCTGTTTTATTGCTTTGTTTTGCATATGTTTAACAGAACATTAGGAAGTGATTTTAATTTAAAGTCATGAAGTGTTTCTTCCAATTAAAATCAAAATCAAGCCGAGTGTCATCAGAATGTCTGATCTCGAATGAACACTGATAACCATAGGTATACAACTTAAATTAAGACCATTATGAATATTAATTATGCTTTTCTCTTGAATGTTTTAATTTACAGATATTGACTTTGGTTCAGATGATAAATCTATATCCTTAAGATGGTCTGCGTCTGACCCGGAAAGTGGAATCGATTATTGCGAATGGGCCATTGGTAAGATTCAACATGATATCTGAAATAAAGATGACAAAGCAACAGGAACCTAATTAAAGCAATGCGAAGTTGTTCGACATTTGTTGTTCTCGGCAGTGTTCACTTGGGTGTCCATTGTTTTGTTCACGGTCAAATCAAGCAGTCGACAACTATACTGTTTATGTTGAGTTTGGGATGCAACATATAATTTCATTTGTTTTCCTGTGTATTAAACGTGAACAATCTATGAAATTATTGACTTCCAAAAGTAAGTGGTATTTAAAAAATTATATCAATAAATACAACTTTTTCCTTTTAGGTTTAGAACCAGGGCTTGATGACGTCTTACCCAGCACAGTTTCATCCGATTCAGAGTCAAAGGTCATTGCAGATCTCTCTGGTGTCATGGTCGAAGGTCAGAAACTATTTTCGACGGTTAAATGCTTCAACAATGTGGGGAGGTCATCATGGAAAGCATCTGACGGCGTTACTATAGTAACAGAGCCGCCAAGTTCACTGGTAGCCGTCGTCAAAGTGAAAGCCGTGTCTGATACGGCGTATGCAACGCTCGACGGGTACCAGTCCCAGAATAGTTCCATCAAAGCATCATGGGAAGGATTTATGGACCCATTTGGTATCCACTTTTACCAGGTGATTACACTAATCTCTATCACACTGACAGTATTATAGAAATCAGTGGGTGAGTAGCACTGATGGAGCAGATGAAAACTGTTTGGGTATCGAGTATTATAGGAATCAGTGGGTGAGTAACACTGATGGAGCAGATGCAAACTGTTTGGGTATCGAGTATTATAGAAATCAGTGGGTGAGTAACACTGATGGAGCAGATGAAAACTGTTTGGGTATCGAGTATTATAGGAATCAGTGGGTGAGTAACACTGATGGAGCAGATGAAAACTGTTTGGGTATCGAGTATTATAGAAATCAGTGGGTGAGTAGCACTGATGGAGCAGATGAAAACTGTTTGGGTATCGAGTATTATAGAATCAGTGGGTGAGTAACACTGATGGAGCAGATGAAAACTGTTTGGGTATCGAGTATTATAGAAATCAGTGGGTGAGTAACACTGATGGAGCAGATGAAAACTGTTTGGGTATCGAGTATTATAGGAATCAGTGGGTGAGTAACACTGATGGAGCAGATGAAAACTGTTTGGGTATCGAGTATTATAGAAATCAGTGGGTGAGTAGCACTGATGGAGCAGATGAAAACTGTTTGGGTATCGAATTATAATCATTCACATAGATACAGTCGACATGGCAAATGTGTTTTTTTTTTTTTTTTAAGACACTGGAAACTACTGGTATTGTCAAAGACCAGTCTTCTCACTTGGTGTATCTCAACATATGCACACAAACAAACCTGTTAAAATTTGAGGTCAATTGGTGGTCGAAGTTGCGAGATAACAATGTAAGAAAACCCCCCCCCCCCTGTCACACGAAGTTGTGTGCTTTCAGATGCTTGATTTCGGGACCTCAAAATCTAATTTTGAGGTATCGAAATCAAATTCGTGGAAAATTACTTCTTTCTCGAAAACTACGTCACTTCAGAGGGAGCTGTTTCTCACAATGTTTCTCCATTGCTTGCTACCAAGTAAGTTTTTATGCTAACAATTATTTTGAGTAATTACCAATAGTGTCCACTGCCTTTAAAGACACTGGACGCTATTGGTAATTGTCAAAGACCAGTCTTCTCACTTGCTGTATCTCAACATATGCATAAAATAACAAACCTGAGAAAATTTGAGCTCAATCGGTCGTCGAAGTTGCGAGATAATAGTGACAGAAAAGACACCCCTTGTCCCACGAGGTTGTGTGCGTTCAGGTGCTTGATTTCGAGACCTCATCGAATCCTAAATCTGAGGTCTCGAAATCAAATTCGTTAAAAATTACTTCTTTCTCGAAAACTACTCCACTTCAGAAGGAGCCGTTTCTCACAATGTTATATACTACCAACTTCTCCCCATTACTCGTAATCAAGTAAGGTTTTATGCTAACAAATATCTTGAGTAATTACCAATAGTGTCCACTGCCTTTAAATCAATTAAAATTTAAACAGCATTACAATTTGTGTTTTCTTCAGCCGCATTCTCCGAGCAACTCAAACATATATAGAGAACCATTTTAAAGTTTAAAAAAACTTTAAATCCTTTTCCCGCGTTTCAGTGCCGTCTCACTGGAGGAAGCTTATCTACGTCTCCATGGAAACGATGTGGATCAGCATCAGAAGAGCATCTTAATTGGTTAAATGTTACCCTTGATGATGACGCAACATATAGCCTGTCTGTCAGAGCAGTCAATCAAGCTGATCTGATCAGCCGGGCTATCACTCAAAATTTCACGGTTGAGACCTCAAAACCCAGAAGCCAAGGTATGTGTTTTTACTATTTCCTTTATTGTTTTCTTCATCTCACTTCATCCATATAGTTGATAAGGGGCGTTTATGAGGTCGCAGCACGTTTGTTGTGATTCAACATCCCTGTGTGTTTTACAGTGTAGTGCAAATTTCAGGTGACACAGAGTTTGCACCCTCACCAGTTGACACGTGTGCGCAAGTGAGAAATAAAACATGGTTTTGTTTACAACACAATTTTTTTGTTAAAGCTAAAAGCATTAAAAGCACATTAATCGTGTTTGCTAGAGGTTTCTGTGTAAATCCAGATACAACCTGAACCTCAAAATACAAATATAGAGACGGGTTGTAGTCACCAACGGACGGAGAAACAAAAAATGGCCGCGCATAATGTAAGCCAAGACCTGTTTCTATTTACTTTTACAGATTTGACTTATCTTACTTCTGCATGGCATGGAAACGGCACAGTTGATTTGAGCTGGGACGGATTATTCGTCTCCTCCAGTCCACTGTACTTTGAGGTCTCCATCGGCACCATCCTGGGCGGAAGTGACGTCATGCAATGGGTAGAGACCATGAATACTGGTATGCGTGTATCGCCGCTGGTTTCTCATACAGACTATTACCTAACAGTCACGGCTATCAATGCAGCAGGATTGCCACAGACAGTGAACAATATTATTTACTATGTATAATGAATGCAATATGGGCCTTACATTTTGTCAAATTTTTACTATTTTTTAAATGTTCGTGATAGTTGTGATAATGTTTCAAGGTTTGATTATTAAAAATACACTCTCAGAAATCGCTCTTTTTAATATTCATACACGTTCAATTTTTCTTTGACACGGACATTTGAATAAATAAGCCCTTTTTGCAAAACCCTCTACAAAACAAAACAAAATATATTGATGTACAAAGCAACAGATAGCTAAAAATCTGGCAAGATAAAGGAAACAAACGTGATGGACACATGTTTTTAAATAGCCTGTCTAGACAATAAACAATGTCTTCCATGAAGAAAGAGCCCAGCCTCATGACAACGCTTAATACCGCAAAATTGTGTTCTTACAGCTCGTTGAACAAGTTTCTGTTTGGGAAATGGTATGTCAATTTGATTAGTCGATGGTTTTCCCTTTAAATTACGTCAATGTCAAATTGGAGTGTAACCGGTCGCCTACTCAGAGCCCAGTGGCGTGACCATACAATATCCTTAGGGGCCGAGAAAATAATTTGCTGAACCAGAGGTCGGATCCGCAAATAGAAATCAAAATAGTCATGAGAACAAACTTAAAGCAACAGTCGTTGAACAAAAAAGGTATCAGCGAGGGGACGATAGAAACAAATTAACCGTATTTTTCCCCAGGGAAGATGAGGCAGATTAGCATTAGGTTGGCGTGTTTTACCTACTTTCTGATGTGGTGTGAACACAAAAGGAAGACATAATGTAGGCTACGTGGCCTCATCTTTCCTTGGGGGGGGGGGGGTACACGATTACAATAGATCAGAGTAAGGGAGCGGAACAATAGATCAGCGCATGCGCTAAACTGAACTAGTTTCCGTCCTGCGTTCGGCTGTACGCGCGACCGAATGGTGTCATTTGTACACTGTGTTATGGTTGTTAAGCACTGCACTGAACCGTGTTACTCAAGTCCCGCTCTCATTTGAGAGGTCCCTTATCATTATCTAGCTATTATCAAGTCAAAATTTAGCTATTGTAGACCCGAAAATGGCCAGGCACAGGTTGTGAGATGCTAGCCGCGCAAAAGTTGTCTAATGTTTAGGCGACGGGACTTGGTCCATAACATATAAAACGGGAGCCGCGCCCGGGCGAGAATAGGAGCATCTGGACCACCGTGTTATACTACCGTCATGTTTGCTACCGTCCCAACTCGAAAGTTCTCTAATGTTAGTCCCGCCGGGGGAGAATCTATTAAAAGAAAGCGCGCAAATTTCCCGGCCCATTTTGAGTTGCTAGGTAGCTTAATACATGTACATGTAGATCGTTATAAACTTGTGTGAGTTTCATGCTCCTTCGCTGCGCTCATACGCATGAAAAACAGTTTCATTTTATTGTAGGACACACAATAAAACACACTTGGAAAACATAAATTTGTTTCAGAATTTAATAAATCATGGGAGTGGGCCGTTGTTAAACTGCATATAGTGTAGTTCGTTATAATACAGTGTAGTTGTAAACAATTAGTATAATAGTTTATTATTGAAAAGTTAGTAATTAGTATATTTTCACCGTTTCTCAATGATTCATCTGAATCATGGCTCTTTAAACTCTCCGGGTATCCTCCGGGACCTCTCTCAAATTAAACTTCATACAGTTCATTCCAAACAATTCATATGATGGCTCCTTATTAAGCCTCCTGCATCAGATTGTTTAACTTTATACAACAATAACAATAATTAAATCAAGTATTCTATATAATAAATACATGTGTAAAGTCTTTTATGTATCTTTGAAAACTCTCTTGATTTCTCTCATTTTAGATATTACAAGTATTAATTATCATCATTATTGTTTTCCCTTGTTTTACGATTCGTATGAATAATTTAATCGGTGTTCAAAATAGATGAGACGTGCAATCTTCTGTCTAAATCTCTCTTAACATATCTGTTCTTTGCAGTGGTTGTTTTCCATCTTCCATGCTGCATAATTAATTCTTCTGAAACTCCTTTATTTGCCAAGTGTGATGCTCCGCCTGACCTTGACTAGGATTATTTACTCCGATCTGTTTCAAAGCATCTAGGAATAATTCTCGACACCTTGTATAACTTAGTGGCTTATTTTTTAGAGGTACATAAGCTTGCTGTTTTGCACGGTAAGAGAGTGCCGTAAATACAAATACATCTTCTCCTATTTTTGTATTGCATTTTGAAAGGTATAACTTTAGGATGGAGACCGGAGAGTAATTTTCAGAAAAGTCAGAGATGACTGTTGTTGAACCATCTCTGAAGATGTCCGTTTTGGATCTGGGAACAAAAATGGATAGCCCATTTCCTTCTGGCAATTCAGAAATGTGGCTGGCCTTTAGTTGTGTCATTTCATCATGTCTAAAAAGTGATGAAAATTTCAATGAAACATAACAAGCTATTCTGAGATCCATAAGGTTATTGTTTGGACCCCCAAACTTGTTCACAACCTTTTTGACTGTGTCGAGAGAAATTGGTTCTTTTTGCACTGGAGGATTGTGGAGTTGACGTCTAGCGCTGTGTATAATTTGTTGTACCAATGGTGAATCAACAGGGTTGGGTTTTGAATTGACAAGAGAATGTATCCATTTTATGGCAGAGGCTGAGGAGGTTAAAACGCTGTCGGATTTGGCACTGTTTTTCTTGTGAACAAGGTATGCTGCAATGATTTTATCTTGAATTGGAAGTTTTATATCAATTTGCATTTCCTTCAAATAATTGAAAAAATTTCTACAGTTATACATATAACTATTTACTGTGCCATGGGCTTTGGCTAATACAGCTTGGTTGAAAATTTGTTTCTTCACTTCATCAAGTCGTCGTGGGAAGTTTGACCAAAAGGGTTGAGAGTAAATTATCTAAAAGGTGATAAAATAAGAAAACAGAATGATACATTAGACATGAGTACAATCTATTTGGATAGCACAAACTAAACCATTAAAATTTGAAGACCCAAGTAAGGAATTCTCATTTCTTCCTTGTTCCAGAGCATTCGGGCCTTTCATACAAATACGTCCCTTAATCCAAGTTAAATAACTGGACCACAAAATCGGCCAAAAAACAGAGGATGGCCACCAAGGAAATACAAGTGTTCCTTTAGCTTTACACATATGGATATGATCAAGAACTGCAGGTATTAAGACTACTGGTGGTACTAGTAAACAATTTTCTCCAGACCAATCTTGTGCGAACGCATCAACACTTGAGGACCCAGGGTTCCAAAACCTGGAGAAAAAACGAGGTATTTGCTTGTTATAGTAGTTGGCAAAGCAATCTACTGTGAATGGTCCCCACATTTCGATGATTTTCTGAAAAAACTGTTTTGATATGATCCAATCATCTGTGTCAATGAGTCTACTCACAAAATCTGCTTGGTCATTTTCTGCTCTAGGGATCCATTGTACTTCTAAACTTATTTTATTTTGCACACAAATGTTGAAGATATTAATAGCCAGATCTTGTAGTTCTTTTTTCATACTGCCTACTTCTACAATCCTTGCTGCAGTTTGGCTGTCAGTGAACACTTTAAAATAGGAGTGAGAAATAATAGGTAGAAATGAGCTAATAGCGAAATCAATAGTATTCAGTTCCCTCCAAGTGGAACTGCGTTTGGCTTCAGATTCTGTCCACAGTTTATGGGTTATGTGAACATCGTTACATATTATAGATCCTGCATCAGTAGAACTAGCATCGCAACATGCAATTTTGTTTATTTTTCTCTCTGCAAAGATATTTCGAGCATTCAAGATGACTGTGTTTTCCTTCCAAAATTTGATTTCGGCAATGCAGTGTTCGTCTAGTCTGGTAAAATTATCTTCATCAGCTGCTTGGGATATTAAGACCTGGCAATGTCTGGTCATGAGTCTAGGTACATTTCCATACACTGGGCTTAATGAGATAATTTGACCAACAAAAGAATGTACTTTACGAATCTTGAGGATGTTTGACTGTTGAATCTCAGATATGGTCGTCTTAATTTTATCTATACGTCTTTGGAGGATCTTTAGTGTACCGGCTTGGGTATTCCAAGTCATGCCCAACCAATCAATACAGTAAGATGGAACACACTGGCTTTTCTCTATGTTGTAAATGAGACCAGATCTTAAAAGGTCAGATTTCACATGATCTGAGATTTCTGTGGCTACATCAAGATCATGCTTTTTATTGATCTTAGTACTAGGAACAACAATAAATCCGTCATCTAGATATAAGGCTAAACGTATACCAGCTGATCTCCAGTGAGTAACCAATGGTTTTAGCATTTTGGTGAAAAGTAGTGGGGCTGAAGAAAGACCAAAGGGGAGAACAGTGAATTCAAAGTATCTTATTTGACTTTGAATTTTCCATGAAAAACCCAGGTATTTTTGATCATCAGGTGAAATTTCGATATGGTGGTAACCAGACTTCAAGTCGAAGGAGAACATTAGAGAATCTTGTGAAAGAAATTGCAACCCTATTTTCCAATCGTCTAGTTTGAAGTGGGCTTTCTGAACGAATTTATTCAGTCTGCTTAAATCTAGAATCAGTCGTTTCTTACCAGTTGCTTGATAAGCTACTGATAAGGGACTCACTATGAAAGAGGGCTCTGTTTTCTCTAGAATTCTATGAGATGAAAGCAATTCCATGATAGACTCTGTTACGAAAACCTTCTCATTTAACGCTGATTTGTTATTTCGGAAGAACATAGGGGGCGGTATTTCGAAAAACGGGATAGTATAACCATTCATAATCACAGACATGATCAATTGAGATGAACCAATATTGTACCAAAATTGTGCGTTTTGTCTTAGCCTTCCTTTGACCATTAACTTATCAGATTTCAAGTCCGTTATCTTACAAGATTTATAATCACATCGTACCTCAAATACATCTGAAAACTTGTCAAACAAGTTTGCCTCTTTAACGGTGACCGAGGGCTCCTGTGGTTCCGATGCTCTGGCCTGATGAACTTTGGGTGCCGATAGGGGCGATGCTTGTGGCCGCGATACTTGTGTCGATTGGGAAGGATCGTTGGGAGACCGGCACTTGCCAAGGAGTGTATCTGGTGTGGAAGTTGGTGTAGCCGAGTGAGGGGGCAGCTCTGGCTCTAGGTCTTGCTCTTGACGATGTGATATCGGGATTGAATGGACACTCTCTGGACCAGTGGCCCGGCATTCTGCAGGTGTAGCAGACGTCAGCATTCGGCATGCCTGTATCAAAGAATAAAAAACTAAAACAGAAGAAAAAGGGGAACACAAATACCTATGTGTGGAACTTAATATCGAATATATAACGCTGTTATCGATATGTGACACTTTCAGCAGAGTAAGCAGCGGCCTGAATTGGATTCTGTTAGTAAGGACGCTGCTTTTATACAGACATGCATCATAGCACTCGAATGAATGAATCACGTCACGGTTCATACATTCGAGTAACCCGCGTATTAGTCATGTGACACATACGGCGGGTACTCCTGTGTGCCATTCAAACTATAAAAACTACATACTGTCGGAGCCTTAAAAGAGCGCAACATTATAAACTTGCGAGATGAGCTACGGGCGCTCAACATGGCTGGACATCGTTAATGCAGAGCATTAATGCGAACAGTGGTAAAGTTACTTTGGATGTGTTCAACGGAAAATGTATTATTTTATGACATGGGTCACTCAGTATAAAAAAAACTGTTATTTAACCACATGTTCGTGGCTGGATTTTTAAACGTCAAGTCACGACTCTTTTTTTGCTTTTACAAATTTAATGGTTTTTGAATACTCAGATAACTTGTCTATTTATACAAGTGACCTTATTAAAAATGCTTTGTATTTACTTACAATGTTTTCCTTGTAAACGTTTATTTTGTCTTTGTCTTTATAGGGAAGGAGAACAACATGCATTGCTTCTCCTTGTTTTTCCTACATGTCACATTATTATATATTTATTGTTCATTAACTGGATCAAGTTTACATTTGTACAAGTTATAATGTTTTCAGAGCAACATTATCACATCATGTATTGGTTGATGTTGACATGAAATAAAACAATGTATCTGAAAACGTTTAAAAAGACTTGTGGATTTTTATGAGCATTCTCGTAAATGTTATGGCGATACGTTTCGGTATGGACAATTTCATTTAACGTTATCTTGTAAAGAAATTTTCTAAATACGCTGGTAATTTTTTTGTTTTTAGTTCATAAAATTGAGACTCAAAGAACAAAGACATTGACACACTTATTCAAGTAAAAATTACGATTTTTGGTTAATACACAACCCCATCAGTAAGGACAATAATATGTGCCATCTTGGTGGGAAAAAACATGCGTATTAAAATATTAACCATTAATTCTTCTGGTTCACAAAACGGATTAAGCCCAACTGTCACATGTTTGTATTCTTCATGTACAATGTATGGTTGAATACGCCGAAATAGCACTAATCCGAGTCACTGTATTTATCAATAGAGGGTCAATTGGGGTCAATAGAGGCTCGAGATGTTTAAGAAGATGTCGATAAAGATCCTCTCGTTGATGCAGGCATAAGGGCAGGTCAGAGGTCAAAGTTAAACCGTCAAACTGTTACATGAATGTCTTGAAACAGCACGTTGAAAGTCTAAACTTACCGAATTGTTGACTGTGTACTACATAAAATAGATCCACTTTCATTTCTGCTTTGAATGTATCGCTTTTAGTTAATTAAATAACAACTACTTTGCAAAATATTATTTTACACAGAAATGTGATAGTTTAGCGTGTTTTGTAAACACAATTGTACCCAGAAAACGGTTTTCGCTTTTGATTACTACACAGAAGTTGTTAAAGTAAAGTTTAGCATCACAATACAGTGCATAACGGTAACAAATGTTTTATTGTGTAAGTAAAAGGGCGTATGGTTTTTAAAAACCAAAAAGGTTTGTCTATGCACACTGTTTGCAAGAAGCTGGACAGGTAGAAAGGCCAGGTTATGTTATTTTGTGTTATTATAACTGATACAATCTTTGAGTGATAATAAAAAGTTGTTGAGTAGAAGCAAATAACACTGGGTTTTTTAGTCTTGCTTATCAAACCCGTCTTGTCGGTACTAAATCAGCAAAAGTTGTAGTCTAAAACCTTGACAATTATCGGAGGCTTTGTCGCAAGCAACGCTAGGGTGTAGTAAAATAACAAATTTGAGGTGAAACATAACAATCCAGTGTCGATCCTGAACAAACAAATTGACTCAATTCCACAAAGCGCTGTACAATTCATTTTAGTGACTATGTTTGAGTATTAAACCACAATAGAAGTGACTGTGTTACTTTGAAATACTTTGGGTTTGAACAAATACACATAAATGATATTAAGCCTCTGTGAGGCACCCCGAACGCCAATATGAAGCTTAGTTAGTAGAGGGCCTGTACATTTAAAGGAACACGTTGCCTTGGATCGGTCGAGTTGGTCTTTGAAAAGCGTTTGTAACCGTTTGTTATAAATTGCATATGGGTAGAAAGATGTTGTAAAGGTAGAACACAATGATCCACACAAACATGCCTCGAAATTGCACGGTTTTCCTTTTACTTCGTCGAAACACGGTCGGCCATTTATGGCTCCCATAAAATGGCCGACCGTGTTAAGTCGCAAGGTAAAAGGAAAACCACGCAAATTCGAGGCAAATTAATATGTGGATCATTGTATTCTACTTTTAAAACATCTTTCTACCCATATGCATTTTATAACAAACGGTTACAAACGCTTTTTATAGACCAATTCGTCCGATCCAAGGCAACGTGTTCCTTTAATACCGAAGGTCGTATTTCTTTGTTCAAGCCATCACCATTTAATGATGTTGTAGATTAATTTTACGTATCTTATATCGCAGTAGACGCCGCTTCAACTGCGATGGAAAAATGGCCGAGAGCGTGGCCAATCGCGGATCAATCGTGGGAGGATCGTAATGATATGGTGTTCTAAAGACGACACGTCGCCGTCGCCGTCGCCGTCGCCGTAGCCGTCGACCTCGCCGTCGCGTCGCCGTCGACCTCGCCGTCGCCTTCGTAATTTCTGAACTCTTGAGGCCAACACCACATATAAAAAAAAACTGTCAGCGATCGTCAGAGACCGTCGAAGACAGTGCGATAAGATTGTACACGCGTAAGGTATGGGCAGATACAAATCCAAGAGTTCCATCTAAATTGGAAAGTATTATAAATTTTTATTTCATAAATCTGTTCCACATACCCCTGGCTATGTCAGATTAGCGCCCCGATGTGTGAAGTTTGCTAATTAGCTCAGCCCAATTAATTTAAAAAAGGCAGAAATGTACGCGTTTTGGTACTGTATTCGCTGTTAGGCTATTATATGTGTCAGGTATAGCAATGAAAAGCCAAGAGTTCCATCTAAATTGGAAAATTATTAATTTTTATTTAATAATTATGTTCATCAAACCCTGTGGTTATGTCAGATAAGTGCCCCAATGTTATAGCTGCTAATTAGCTCAGCCCAATTAATTTAAACAGGGAAGAATTTACGAGTTGTTGTACTTTTAACGCTGTGTATATGCTATATAAAGTACAAAAACACGTACATTCTTTCTTGATTAAATTAATTGGACTGAGCTAATTAGCAGACTTAACAAGTTGGGGCGCTAATGTGAGGAATAGATTTATGAAATACAATTAAATAATATTTTCCATTTAAGATGGAACTCTTGGCTTTGTATTTGCCCATACATTAAGCTTGTTCTTTGTAAAGCAGATATACAGCGTATTAAGTACAAAAACTCGCAAATTCTTCCCTGATTAAATTAATTGGGCTGAGCTAATTAGCAGACTTAACGTATTGGTGCGCTAATCTGATATATATTCAGGGTATGAGGAACAGATTTATGAAATAAAAATTAATTATATTTTCCAATTAAAGATGAATCTCTTAGCTTTGTATATGCCCGTATACGCTTGTTCTTTTTATAGCATACAGCGTATAAAGTACACAAATCCTTCCCTGATTAATTTAAATTGGCTGAGCTAATTAGCAGACTAAAACAAAATGGGGCGCTAATGTGATATAGCCAATGGTATGAAGAATAGATTTATGAAATAAAAACTAATCATAATTTTCAATTAAGTAATAATTCTTGGCTTTGCGATTTCCAGAGTTGACTATTATAAAAACAAGACGGCCGCTCTTCCCTTTTCCCTGCCCGGGGAATAAACTTTTTAATTTTCGAGCCACCCCGAAAAGCCGAATTAGCGTAATAACTTCTTGCGGATACCCCAACCGAGTGTGCCGGTGCAAACTTCAACTCCGTCACTGTTATATTTTGGCGGTAATCGACGATTTATGGTCAAATTATGATGTCACTTTTGCACCAAAGTAATATAATTCCCAAGGTTTTGCGAGTTTTTCATGACTCCACACATGAAAGTTGTTCAGGATGCTCAACTTGGTCGATTTGCACCGTCAAAACGCGATTTCCAGAGTTGACTATTATAAAAAACAAGATGGCCGCTCTTCCCTTTTCCCTGCCCGGGGAATAATCTTTTTAATTTTCGAGCCACCCCGAAAAGCCGAATTAGCGTAATTACTTCTTGCGGATACCCCACCCGAGTGTGCCGGTGCAAATTTCAACTCCGTCACTGTTATATTTGTGCGGTAATCGACGATTTTTGGTCAAATTATGACGACACATTTGCACCAAAAAGTTGTAACTTCCGTGGTTTTGCGAATTTTGCATGACTTCACACAGGAAAGTTGTTCAGGATGCTCAACTTGGTCGATTTGCACCGTCAAAATTCGATTTTCAGAGTTGACTATTAGAAAAAACAAGAAGGCCGCTCTTCCCTTTTCCCTGCCCGGGGAATAATCTTTTTAATTTTCGAGCCACCCCGAGAAGCAGAATTAGCGTGGTTTCATTTTTGCGGATACCCCACCCGAGTGTGCCGGTGCAAATTTGAACTCTGTCACTGTTTTATTTTGGCAGTAATCGGCGATTTTGGGTCAAATTATGACGTCATTTTTGCACCAAAAAGTTGTAGTTCCCAAGGTTTTGCGAATTTTGCATGACTCTACACAGGAAAGTTTTTCAAGATGCTCAACTTGGTCGATTTGCACCTTCAAAACACGATTTCCAGAGTTGACTATTAGAAGAAAAAAAATGGCCGCTCTTCCCTTTTCCCTGCCCGGGGAATAAACTTTTTAATTTTCGAGCCACCTCGGATAGCCGAATTAGCGTGATTACTTCTTGCGGATACCCCATCCGAGTGTGCCGGTACAAATTTTAACACCGTCACTGTTATATTCTGGCGTTAATCGACGATTTTGGGTCAAATTATGACGTCACATTTGCACCAAAAGGTTGTAACTTCCAAGGTTTTGCGAATTTTGCATGATTCTACACAAGAAAGTTGTTCAGGATGCTCAACTTGGTCGATTTGCACCGTCAAAATGCGATTTCCAGAGTTGACTATTAGAAACACAAGATGGCCGCTCTTCCCCTTTCCCTGCCCGGGAATAATCTTTTTAATTTTCGAGCCAGCCCGAAAAGCCGAAACAGCGTTATTACTTCTTGCGGATACCCCATCCGAGTGTACTGGTGCAAATTTGAACTCTGTCACTGTTATATTTTGGCGGTAATCGGCGATTTTGGGTCAAGTTATGACGTCACTTTTGCAACAAAAAGTTGTAATTCCCAAGGTTTTGCGAAGTTTGCATGATTCTACACAAGAAAGTTGTTCGGGATCCTCAACTTGGTCGATTTGCACCGTCAAAACGCGATTTTCAGAGTTGACTATTAGAAAAACAAGATGGCCACTCTTCCTTTTTCCCTGCCCGGGGAATAATCTTTGTAATTGACCCACCCGGAAAAGGTTTTGCGAATTTTGCATGACTCCGCGCAGGAGAGTTGTTTAGGATGCGTAACTTGGTCGATTTGCACCGTCAAAACACGATTTCCAGAGTTGACTATTATAAAAACAAGATGGCCGTTCTTCCCTTGTCCCTGCCCGGGGAACAATCTTTGTAATTTTCGAGCCACCCCGAGAAGCAGAATTAGCGTGGTTTCATTTTGCGGATACCCCACCCGAGTGTGCCGGTGCAAATTTGAACTCTGTCACTGTTTTATTTTGGCAGTAATCGGCGATTTTGGGTAAAATTATGACGTCATTTTTGCACCAAAAAGTTGTGATTCCCAAGCTTTTGCGAAGTTTGCATGATTCCACACAGGAAAGTTGTTCAGGATGCTCAACTTGGTCGATTTGCACCGCGTCAAAACGCGATTTCCATAGTTGACTATTAGAAAAACAAGATGGCCACTCTTCCCTTTTCCCTGCCCGGGGAATAATCTTTGTAATTTTTGAGCCACCCGGAAAAGGTTTTGCGAATTTTGCATGACTCCACGCAGGAGAGTTGTTTAGGATGCTCAACTTGGTCGATTTGCACCGTCAAAACGCGATTTCCATAGTTGACTATTAGAAAAACAAGATGGCCACTCTTCCCTTTTCCCTGCCCGGGGAATAATCTTTGTAATTTTTGAGCCACCCGGAAAAGGTTTTGCGAATTTTGCATGAGTCCACGCAGGAGAGTTGTCTAGGATGCTCAACTTGGTCGATTTGCACCGTCAAAACACGATTTCCAGAGTTGACTATTAGAAAAACAAGATGGCCGCTGTTCCCCTTTCCCTGCCCGGGGAATAATCTTTGTAATTTCTGAGCCACCCGGAAAAGGTTTTGCGAATTTTGCATGAGTCCACGCAGGAGAGTTGTTTAGGATGCTCAACTTGGTCGATTTGCACCGTCAAAACACGATTTCCAGAATTGACTATTAGAAAAACAAGATGGCCGCTGTTCCCCTTTCCCTGCCCGGGAATAATCTTTTTAATTTTCGAGCCACCCCGAAAAGCCAAATTAGCGTGATTTCTTCTTGCGGATACCCTACCTGAGTGTGCCGGTGCAAATTTGAACTCTGTCACTGTTATATTTTGGCGGTAATCGGCGATTTTGGGTCAAATTATGACGTCACTTTTGCACCAAAAAGTTGTAATTCTCAAGGTTTTGCGAAGTTTGCATGATTCCACACAGGAAAGTTGTTCAGGATGCTCAACTTGGTCGATTTGCACCGTCAAAACGCGATTTCTAGGGTTGACTATTAGAAAAACAAGATGGCCGCTGTCCCCCTTTCCCTGCCCCGGGGAATAATCTTTGTAATTGACCCACCCGGAAAAGGTTTTGCGAATTTTGCATGACTCCACACAGGAGAGTTGTTTAGGATGCTCAACTTGGTCGATTTGCACCGTCAAAACACGATATCCAGAGTTGACTATTACAAAAACAAGATGGCCGTTCTTCCCTTTTCCCTGCCCGGGGAATAATCTTTTTAATTTTCGAGCCACCCCGAGAAGCAGAATTAGCGTGGTTTCATTTTTGCGGATACCCCACCCGAGTGTGCCGGTGCAAATTTGAACTCTGTCACTGTTTTATTTTGGCAGTAATCGGCGATTTTGGGTCAAATTATGACGTCATTTTTGCACCAAAAAGTTGTAGTTCCCAAGGTTTTGCGAATTTTGCATGACTCTACACAGGAAAGTTTTTCAAGATGCTCAACTTGGTCGATTTGCACCTTCAAAACACGATTTCCAGAGTTGACTATTAGAAGAAAAAAAATGGCCGCTCTTCCCTTTTCCCTGCCCGGGGAATAAACTTTTTAATTTTCGAGCCACCTCGGATAGCCGAATTAGCGTGATTACTTCTTGCGGATACCCCATCCGAGTGTGCCGGTACAAATTTTAACACCGTCACTGTTATATTCTGGCGTTAATCGACGATTTTGGGTCAAATTATGACGTCACATTTGCACCAAAAGGTTGTAACTTCCAAGGTTTTGCGAATTTTGCATGATTCTACACAAGAAAGTTGTTCAGGATGCTCAACTTGGTCGATTTGCACCGTCAAAATGCGATTTCCAGAGTTGACTATTAGAAACACAAGATGGCCGCTCTTCCCCTTTCCCTGCCCGGGAATAATCTTTTTAATTTTCGAGCCAGCCCGAAAAGCCGAAACAGCGTTATTACTTCTTGCGGATACCCCATCCGAGTGTACTGGTGCAAATTTGAACTCTGTCACTGTTATATTTTGGCGGTAATCGGCGATTTTGGGTCAAGTTATGACGTCACTTTTGCAACAAAAAGTTGTAATTCCCAAGGTTTTGCGAAGTTTGCATGATTCTACACAAGAAAGTTGTTCGGGATCCTCAACTTGGTCGATTTGCACCGTCAAAACGCGATTTTCAGAGTTGACTATTAGAAAAACAAGATGGCCACTCTTCCTTTTTCCCTGCCCGGGGAATAATCTTTGTAATTGACCCACCCGGAAAAGGTTTTGCGAATTTTGCATGACTCCGCGCAGGAGAGTTGTTTAGGATGCGTAACTTGGTCGATTTGCACCGTCAAAACACGATTTCCAGAGTTGACTATTATAAAAACAAGATGGCCGTTCTTCCCTTGTCCCTGCCCGGGGAACAATCTTTGTAATTTTCGAGCCACCCCGAGAAGCAGAATTAGCGTGGTTTCATTTTGCGGATACCCCACCCGAGTGTGCCGGTGCAAATTTGAACTCTGTCACTGTTTTATTTTGGCAGTAATCGGCGATTTTGGGTAAAATTATGACGTCATTTTTGCACCAAAAAGTTGTGATTCCCAAGCTTTTGCGAAGTTTGCATGATTCCACACAGGAAAGTTGTTCAGGATGCTCAACTTGGTCGATTTGCACCGCGTCAAAACGCGATTTCCATAGTTGACTATTAGAAAAACAAGATGGCCACTCTTCCCTTTTCCCTGCCCGGGGAATAATCTTTGTAATTTTTGAGCCACCCGGAAAAGGTTTTGCGAATTTTGCATGACTCCACGCAGGAGAGTTGTTTAGGATGCTCAACTTGGTCGATTTGCACCGTCAAAACGCGATTTCCATAGTTGACTATTAGAAAAACAAGATGGCCACTCTTCCCTTTTCCCTGCCCGGGGAATAATCTTTGTAATTTTTGAGCCACCCGGAAAAGGTTTTGCGAATTTTGCATGAGTCCACGCAGGAGAGTTGTCTAGGATGCTCAACTTGGTCGATTTGCACCGTCAAAACACGATTTCCAGAGTTGACTATTAGAAAAACAAGATGGCCGCTGTTCCCCTTTCCCTGCCCGGGGAATAATCTTTGTAATTTCTGAGCCACCCGGAAAAGGTTTTGCGAATTTTGCATGAGTCCACGCAGGAGAGTTGTTTAGGATGCTCAACTTGGTCGATTTGCACCGTCAAAACACGATTTCCAGAATTGACTATTAGAAAAACAAGATGGCCGCTGTTCCCCTTTCCCTGCCCGGGAATAATCTTTTTAATTTTCGAGCCACCCCGAAAAGCCAAATTAGCGTGATTTCTTCTTGCGGATACCCTACCTGAGTGTGCCGGTGCAAATTTGAACTCTGTCACTGTTATATTTTGGCGGTAATCGGCGATTTTGGGTCAAATTATGACGTCACTTTTGCACCAAAAAGTTGTAATTCTCAAGGTTTTGCGAAGTTTGCATGATTCCACACAGGAAAGTTGTTCAGGGTGCTCAACTTGGTCGATTTGCACCGTCAAAACGCGATTTCTAGGGTTGACTATTAGAAAAACAAGATGGCCGCTGTCCCCCTTTCCCTGCCCCGGGGAATAATCTTTGTAATTGACCCACCCGGAAAAGGTTTTGCGAATTTTGCATGACTCCACACAGGAGAGTTGTTTAGGATGCTCAACTTGGTCGATTTGCACCGTCAAAACACGATATCCAGAGTTGACTATTACAAAAACAAGATGGCCGTTCTTCCCTTGTCCCTGCCCGGGGAATAATCTTTGTAATTTTCGAGCCACCCCGAAATAACCGAACGGTGACTACTTCTTGCGGATACCCCACCCGAGTGTACCGATGCAAACTTGAACCCTGTCACTGTTATATTTTGGCGTTAATAGACGATTTTTTGTCAAATTATGACGTCACTTTTGCACCAAAAAGTTGTAATACCCAAGATTTTGCGAATTTTGCATGACTCCACGCAAGAAAGTTGTTCAGGATGCTTAACTTGGTCGATTTGCACCGTCAAAATGCGATTTCCAGAGTTGACTGCTAGAAAAACAAGATGGCCGCTGTTCCCCTTTCCCTGCCCGGGAATAATCTTTTTAATTTTCGAGCCAGCCCGAAAAGCCGAATTAGCGTTATTACTTCTTGCGGATACCCAACCTGAGTGTGCCGGTGCAAATTTGAACTCTGTCACTGTTATTTTTTGGCGGTAATCGACGATTTTTGGTCAAATTATGACGTCACTTTTGCACCAAAAAGTTGTAATTCCCAAGGTTATTTGCGAATTTTGCATGACTCCACACAGAGTTGTTGTGAAGAATGCTCAACTTGGTCGATTTGCACCGTCAAAATGCGATTTCTAGGGTTGACTATTAGAAAAACAAGATGGCCGCTGTTCCCCTTTCCCTGCCCCGGGGAATAATCTTTGTAATTCACCCACCCGGAAAAGGTTTTGCGAATTTTGCATGACTCCACGCAGGAGAGTTGTTTAGGATGCTCAACTTGGTCGATTTGCACCGTCAAAACACGATTTCCAGAGTTGACTATTATAAAAACAAGATGGCCGTTCTTCTCTTGTCCCTGCCCGGGGAATAATCTTTGTAATTTTCGAGCCACCCCGAAATAGCCGAACGGTGACTACTTCTTGCGGATACCCCACCCGAGTGTACCGATGCAAACTTGAACCCTGTCACTGTTATATTTTGGCGTTAATAGACGATTTTTTGTCAAATTATGACGTCACTTTTGCACCAAAAAGTTGTAATACCCAAGATTTTGCGAATTTTGCATGACTCCACGCAAGAAAGTTGTTCAGGATGCTTAACTTGGTCGATTTGCACCGTCAAAATGCGATTTCCAGAGTTGACTGCTAGAAAAACAAGACGGCCGCTGTTCCCCTTTCCCTGCCCGGGAATAATCTTTTTAATTTTCGAGCCAGCCCGAAAAGCCGAATTAGCGTTATTACTTCTTGCGGATACCCAACCTGAGTGTGCCGGTGCAAATTTGAACTCTGTCACTGTTATATTTTGGCGGTAATCGACGATTTTTGGTCAAATTATGACGTCACTTGTGCACCAAAAAGTTGTAATTCTCAAGGTTTTGCGAATTTTGCATGACTCCACGCAAGAAAGTTGTTCAGGATGCTTAACTTGGTCGATTTGCACAGTCAAAATGCGATTTCCAGAGTTGACTGCTATAAAAACAAGACGGCCGCTCTTCCCTTTTCCCTGCCCGGGGAATAATCTTTTTAATTTTCGAGCCGCCCCGAAAAGTCAAATTAGCGTGATTTCTTCTTGCGGATGAGTGTGCCGGTCCAAATTTCAACTCCCTCACTGCTATATTTTGACGGTAATCAGCGATTTTTGGTCAAATTATGATGTCACTTTTGCACCAAAAAGTTGTAATTCCCAAGGCTTTGCGAATTTTGCATGACTCCACACAGGAAAAATGTTCAGGATGCTCAACTTGGTCGATTTGCATCGTCAAATTGCGATTTCTAGGGTTGACTATTAGAAAAACAAGATGGGCGCTCATCCCCTTTCCCTGCCCCGGGAATAATCTTTTTAATTTTCGAGCCAACCCGAAAAGCCGAATTAGCGTGATTACTTCTTGCGGATACCCCACCAGAGTGTGCCGGTGCAAATTTCAACTCCGTCACTGTTATATTTTGGCGGTAATCGACGATTTTTGGTTAAATTATGGCGACACATTTGCACCAAAAAGTTGTAACTTCCATGGTTTTGCGAATTTTGCATGACTTCACACAGGAAAGTTGTTCAGGATGCTCAACTTGGTCGATTTGCACCGTCAAAATGCGATTTTCAGAGTTGACTATTAGAAAAACAAGAAGGCCGCTCTTCCCTTTTCCCTGCCCGGGGAATAATCTTTTAATTTTCGAGCCACCCCGAGAAGCAGAATTAGCGTGGTTTCATTTTGCGGATACCCCACCCGAGTGTGCCGGTGCAAATTTGAACTCTGTCACTGTTTTATTTTGGCAGTAATCGGCGATTTTGGGTCAAATTATGACGTCATTTTTGCACCAAAAAGTTGTAGTTCCCAAGGTTTTGCGAATTTCGCATGACTCTGCAGAGGAGAGTTGTTCAGGATGCTCAACTTGGTCGATTTGCACCTTCAGAACACGATTTCCAGGGTTGACTATTAGAAGAAAAAAAAATGGCCGCTCTTCCCTTTTCCCTGCCCGGGGAATAAACTTTTTAATTTTCGAGCCACCTCGAATAGCCGAATTAGTGTGACTACTTCTTGCGGATACCCCATCCGAGTGTGCCAATTTTATGTGTTGATCGTAAATACAGAGCGCTAACCGTTTAAAATGAATAAAATAAAATAAAAAACAGCATACTGTTAACTTAGACTAAAGGGAAAAGATTAACGATTAGTCAAAACTTGAAATAATATGAAAAAATATTAATCCACTAGAAGTTGTTTTACACTAAAAAAAAAAAAGAAAAAAAAAGAGTTTGTCCCTATAAAAATAAATACGTTTATTATTGGTATTATTGTTTATCTTTATATAATTGTAATTGTTCTTTGATTTTCGCTTTTTTACTTAGTTTTCAAAAATATAGTTAGTTTTTATTGTATTTAGCTTGTGGCCCTTTTGGCCGCCCATAATATTCTA
This sequence comes from Asterias rubens, assembly GCF_902459465.1. Taxonomy (NCBI): domain Eukaryota; kingdom Metazoa; phylum Echinodermata; class Asteroidea; order Forcipulatida; family Asteriidae; genus Asterias; species Asterias rubens. The sequence goes on from NC_047074.1 coordinate 5,802,680, forward strand.
GGTTAGTTTTTGTTGTGTTCTTCGTGACGATCTTTGGATGTACGTCGAAGCACGACTACCTCCATCGTCGAAGGATTTGCCTGATCCGTATATGCTGGTTGGTTATAGTTTATGGATAGACTGGATCCTTATGCTGCGTCGTAGTAAAACGTTGCTATAAACAAAGCACCAGTCTACTTACAACATTGTGCGACGATGTCACGAAGATTTGACAGTTGCAACGGCTGGAAACACGTATACGCTGGCCTTTTACCGCTTTTGGGTTTTTAAATAATTTTTCGCTAATTACGTGACATTTAAAAAAAAACATTATTTATGATCATTCTACAACCCTAAATTGCGTAAACGGTGAGCCGGTGTGTCCCTTTAAACGCAGTGGACACTATTGGTAATTACTCAAAATAACTATTAGCATAAAACCTTACTTGGTATATGGGCATTGGTTGATAGTAAACATTTTGTGAGAAACGGCTCACTCTGAAGTAACGTAGTTTTCGAGAAAGAAGTAATTTTCCATGTATTTGTATTCGAGACCTCAGGTCTCAAAATCAAGCATCTGAAATAAAAGCACATAATTTCGTGCGACAAGGGTGTCTTTTTTTTCATTATTATCTCGCAACTTCGACAACCAATTGAGCTAAAATTTTCACAGGTTTGTTATTTTATGCATATGTTGAAAACACCAAGTGAAAAGACTGGTCTTTGACAGTTGCCAATAGTGTCCACTGTCCTTAATTAAATTCAAATCTGTGACTTATAGTTTTCTGTCAAACCGATGGACATTGTTTACATAAAATATTGGATAGAAGGTTCATTGTTCAGTGTGCCTACACATAATCAAGTTTACACCATGATATCCCACTAAAAACTCAACAGCGGGGTTTTTGAAAAAGGTGTAATTAAATTTTCATTTTGAAAAACCAACAACTGAAACTTTGTGATGTTATTTCTCTTCATGTATAACAAAACATTTTCAAAAATAAACCACCTGTTGGCTTTTGCTGATGTGACCAAGACTCAAGATCACCCACTTCCAGATGACTCACCCGATCGTCGCACACGTGTACGTGCAGTCTACCTGCAGTACACTAATCCCCATTCTATTCTATCAAAAGCGTAACCCGCGCCATCTTGGATTGAAAATTAGAAGGTCCAGTGGCATGGCATCCTTGTGGAATCCAACACGGTTGTGTCGTTACAGACGTCGGGTTGCAAGTCTACAAAACCCTGAACCGAACTCCCTCTTACGAGTTGTCTGATTGGCTGGAGTCACGAGCGATATCTCCTTACATGTGTGGTTGTCTGGTTTTGATATGGGCCACCTGTTGGTCGAAGGGGGAAGCCGTAGGCTGCACACAGAGTCACCTCTGTGGTTGTCTGGTTTTGATATGGGGCACCTGTTGGTCTAAAGGGGGGGTTGTAGGCTGCACACAGAGCCACCTCTTTAGGTTTGAAGTGGGTGGCTCAGTGGGTAAGTCACTCATGTAGACCTACCCAACTTTCCAGCATTTTTTAAACGCATCAAACATCAGCAACCCATTGTTGTGAAACTTTATTTGTTCCATTTAACTCTGCACCATTAGTGGTACAATCCATATGTCATCCCCAACACACAGATCGTACACACGCAAAAGTTGAAACATTTTCAAAAAGAAAGTAAATACATTACTGATTCTTTTCATATACATTGTTAGGTTAAACCCACAAAAGAGTACATGAAATCACCGTTTAAGAATAGTAAGCTTTCATAGTTACGAACTTTGTGAAACATCAACGGCTGTTTTGAAGCTGTAAACGAACATTCCATTCAAAGTTCTGAAGCAACAAAATTGTTAGAACGCAGTTTGGTCAGGACTCAGGATGTAGATTTTGCCAAATCCGGGTACTTTTTACGAATTTCTCCATACAAAATTAACCAAACTGGCCTACAAACCCTTAAAACAACAAGGCAAATGTTTTCTGAAAGTGAATTAAGTGAGAGGATGTAGGGGAAGCTGGCATACAAACCCTCAAAATAACTATAGGCAAATGTTTTCTGAAAGTGAATTAAGTGAGAGAATGTAGGAGTAGTTATTAAAGACCAATAAAAATACCGTTTCTATTATTTTAGTTCGTATAGGGTTCCACAGATAATTATGATAACATATATAATTGGATTTTTTATCAGGGGACTTCGTCACGCGGGGCACGCGCCCCGACGGATGTTCACAAGAAAGTTTACATGAGAATTAATTGATATGAGAATAAACTAAAAATTAATGAGGCCGACGCTCTGTTACTCCCAAAAGCGGTGGTAAAAACAGTAGATTAGATGTTGCACAGCATGTTCCGAAAACTCGCTTTATTTGGTGCTCAGACGCTTTGTTTGCGTCGTTGGACGTACGCTCAATAAATCACGACGAATGGGGCCTTAGATTCTAAAATCGTGTACACCTCATTGGAAACAAAGTAAACATCATTCAACAGTTATAGCAACCAATCATTAAATATTTTTATTTTCAATACAATTTTGCAGAAATTGACTTTGTCGTTAAAGTCCATGCCAACCGACGCGTTTTTTTTATCTGCTGTATACCAGAACTTCTTCGAAGCTTCCTTTACAGTCAGATAAACTTCGCGGCTATTAGTGGCTGTGATTATGAGTTTGTTTTAAAAGAGGGTACCACTTTCATACAAGCCTTTTTAGTCGGGTTTCTCCTCTGCTATTACTATTAGCAGCGGTGGTAATTGTTGAGGGGGAGACCAGACTTAGACCACTCAAATCCGTGGCTATCGGTGACTATGGATTTGTTGCTAAGGGAACCAAATACCACTGCTGATTCCACATTCAGCGTGTTATACATTGTCCGATTGGCCCATCTCCATAATATAAATTAACCAAAACTGGACGTACAGACCCTCAAAATAACAAGGCAAATGTTTCACAAAGTTCGTAACTATAATGAAAGCAGTTTGGGCGGGACTCAGCAGGATGTACATTTTGCCAAGTGTAACTGAATTATACCAAATGTGCTCAATACAATAAAATAAGTGTGTCATTGGAGCAGTGTACGTGCTATATTTTTAGTCGTCTAAGCGTTATTGAAATACTCAGTGCAGTGGATAAAATTGACACAATGACAAAAGCCGATTGAATTAAAACTATGCGTAAAAGAGGCGAAACAAAATCCACATTACGGATAATGCGTTGGCCCGCTCGATCAACACTAAAATATTACGAAATACCGTACATATCATGCCAAGTACCATCATTGCCAAGTATACCCATCCCCAATATTAAAGCTCAATTCCAGAAACAAACACCAATTCCATTAGTTGGAGAACGCAAGAGAGAAGGTGAGGAGAGTAGGCGACGCGTCGCGACGTTTCACAACTAAGTTGTGCACGCTCAACAATTCATTACTTTTTATCAAAATACAACATTAGTGACAAATTTCCATACCGATCATAAATACAATTTCTTATCCAATCCTACGAAATGATTATTACCTGTAAGAATACCTCCCTTGCCCCCACATTACCTTTTACAACATTTGTATACTAGAATTGTACCTATCTTCAAAAAGGGTAATAAAATGGAACTAAACAACTATCGTCCAATTGCACTGACGCCGATTATCTCCAAACTTCTTGAGAGCATCGTCTGCGAAAGTCTCCGGGATCACATGAATAGTTACGGTTTATGGACCAACTCGCAAAACGGTTTTCGACCTGGTCTTTCATGTGACACCCTCCTTCTAAACTGCACAACAGAATGGCTCCAAACCTTGGACAAGACAAACTCTAGAGTTGATATTATTTCTTTGGACTATAGCAGAGCCTTTGATAGTCTCTGTCATCAGACTTTGTTAAAAAAACTTGAACTCACTTATGGTAATTCCGGACATCTCTTAGCATGGACCAAATCCTTTCTATGTGATCGATTTCAAAGAGTGGTATTTGGGGGACATTCTGCAGACTGGATACCAGTGGAGTCTGGAATTCCTCAAGGTTTAGTTTTGGGCCCACTTCTTTTCAGAGTCTACGTTAATGACCTACATCTTCATGTAAATTCCTCCATTGGTCAGTTTGCAGATGACACCTTCATATACCACTCTGTGAATTCGCAGGATCATGAAACAGTTAAATTACAAAATGATCTTGATAACCTTGTAAGTTGGTCTCTGACCTTGAATATTTCCAAATGTAAGGTTTTATCTTTGAACCGTAGCAGATCTCGAACTAAACCTACCTACTATGTGCAGGGCCAGTCTCTAGAAACAGTTGACAATCTAAAATTGCTTGGAGTTACATTGTCTTATAATATGTCTTGGGATATGCATGTTCAAAACACAGTTTCTAAGTGCAATAGATTACTTGGTTTTATCCGCAGTGTAGCTGGTAATTCATCACTTGAAGCTCTCTTGCAATTGTATAAGTCTCTGGTTTTGCCTGTTTTTAGACTATTGCACTCCAATTTGGAATCCATACTTACAAAAAAAAATTGCGGCTGTTGAAAAAATTCAACAGACAGCCACTAGAATGATCCTTAAACAGAGACGCCAAGATGAACCTTATGAGTCTCTGCTCACTGATAATTTCAATATTTTTAAAGGGAAACTAAAAGTTGCGGTTTATTCCCGATAGTTCATTTTCTGGCAGTTTTGTAAACTGATGTTTTTTACCTTGTCAGGTTTTTATTGTTGTCTTGCATCCATGTTTTGTTTGTTTGTTTGTTTGTTTGTTTGTTTGTTTGTTTGTTTGTTTGTTTGTTTGTTTGTTTGTTTGTTTGTTTGTTTGTTTGTTTGTTTTTTTGTTGTTTGTTTGTTAACCTGGTTATTATGTGTAATTGTTTGTCTCTTGTCCTTCCAGGTTGGACTGACACACCTCTTGGTGACAGTGCAGGCACTTTTGTCAGTCCTGGCAAACCTGGATTGTTGATGTATTTTTGTTGTCCTCAGTCGTGTAGTACTTTGTCTTCTCTGTTACTGCCTGTCCTCCTTTTTTATATCTTGATGTGTCTCCCTTTTTAATGTTTTCCAATCCAGATGTTTATATTTATATAGGCCTATTTAATATTTTTAAGAGCTTTATCCTTTACGTATACAATTTTTGTATTTTTGTATTTTTATGTAGATTGCCGAATATCTAATAATAATAATAATAATAATAATAATAATAATAATAATAATAATAATAATAATAATAATAATAATAATAATAATAATAATAATAATAATAATAATAATAATAATAATAATAATAATAATAATAATAATAATAATAATAATAATAATCCTCATCTAGCGGGGTGCCGCGCCAACGAAAAACAGCATGCTACCCTATCAGTCGATGATGTCATCGTCAGCCAATCACCCGTGCAAGAAAACCATTCTGTCTACTAGTTGACTTTTTCGTAATGTGAGATTTGGATTAACGGTGGAAATCGCTGTATCCTGACTAGACTAGGAACGATCCGGTCTCGGTTTAAACATTTCCAGGTAGAATATGAAATAATCTATCCATACATACTAAATGGGGACTGTTGCCGACGTTCATAACGGGAAAATTTGCCGTGTTTTTGTGACTTGTTTTCTCCGTTTTTGAAGCCATTTTTCACGTACAAATTTCTCTATTTAAAAATTGAGTTGCACCGATTTTTTTAATACATAACGACATATATGCTCTTTGTCTCAATTTACTGGTACATTATTTTGGTTGAGACTTTCTAGAAAAGGCCGAAAAAGACTGAATTTCAGAAGCCCTTTGTACTCATCAGTATTCAAACCGAGGCCACGCATAAAAAATCACGCCTCCTCCCGCAGATAAATGACAAAGGATACTTATTAAACCGAGTGTTCTGCGGGTGGACTGCGTGGGTGTGTGGGGCGGGGGTAGGTATCCACATTCAAACCGGGGTCCTATAACAAAGGGGACAATAGGTCCACGGTTGCTATCACAAAGGAAATCATTTTGGTCCCCGATTGCTCTCTTAAAGAGTTGAATAAAGGAGGGGCCCCGATTGCAGGTGTTTAATAACTTGGGTGTGTGTGTATGTTTACCTCTGTCATGTCTTTGACCCGTCGATCGTCGTGATTTTTAGCCGCCGCTCGCGTGACAGGGGTATTACGTAATCATTATCCACGCGGCCGGGTGCATTTTTGACTCGAGTTATTTATTACTAAATGCAAATTTTGAGAGTAAAATGGTTTTTAACCGGTATCTACGATGTCTATTAAGCCATAAAAAAGTACTACTTGAAATATTGAGATCATCCTTTATTGGTTGTTTAAAAACATGCTAAATGAAATTCAGCAAAGTTCGCGATTTGACATTTCTTTCAGCATTCAGTCGTTTGTCATAATTTGGTCCAGTGAACAAAGAAACACTGACTATAGCGACACTTACTAGCTAAACCAATTCACGCAATAGTGAGGTGGATTAAGGACAAAAAAACACGAAGATCGTGACACGGCGGACAAAAGCACCAATTTTTTTTGTGGCTATGGCTATGTAGATTGATAAAATCCCATGCTCCAAAAAAAATTGCGATGACCTTGACCTAGTTATGACGTAATAAATTCAAAATGGCCGCCATTTACTTAAAATGGCATAACTTCATTATGTAATGCCGTTTGAGGCAAGTGATTTTAGAAGCGAATTATATTTATCCGAGGCCAAGGAATGGATATGTTGTATGATAATATCGAATGCTCCCCCGAAAAAAAATGGAATGACCTTGACCTAATAATGACGTAATATATTCAAAATTGCCGCCATTTACTTTAAACGGCATAACTTTTAGTTATATAATGCCGAGGCAAGTGATTTTAGTAACGAATTATATGAATCAGGGGCAATGGGTCAAATGACAACGTTTGTGTTGCTCTGAAGAAACAAACAGTTTATTATTTTTTGTATGAAATTTGTTTAAAACAAATCATCATCACCAAGGAAGGACCAAAATGTTTTAATATGTTTCAATCTCAGCTCATGGTTGTGATGGCTAGCAGACCAACGTTAGTAGCATTTGAAACTATAACTCGATTTTGGATTGAAATTGTTTTGTTTCAGTTTGAGACAATGCAATTACCATATACACTTGTGTAAACTGTTTCTTGGGCAACTGGTGTCGAAATACAAAAGTATAAACACATTGCATCTGGATTGCGTCTGGTGGTGCCATTATATAATGTCTTGACTGCCATTGTTAGATTAATTGAATGGTATCCAGACCTGTATCACACATTGATTTTTGTTTAAAACCGGAACATGTTCTAGCTAACTGGTCGGAATCGATATAAGGACAAATTGTACGACGATCTAAGCTCCATTATCAGCGAAGTCCCAGAGCTAGATCCAATCTTTATCCTTGGGGATCTCAACGCCAGGTGCAGAGTTGGTGCCGATCAATCCTGGTCGTCCTGTATGGACAGTTTCGCATCAGAAAGTTAAATGAAAACGCTCCGCGTCTTTTTGAGCTCTGCTGGCACCAAAATCTCTGCATCCCTAACACTTTCTTCAACACGACGCGCCCAACACAAGGTATCCTGGAGACACCCTAGATCAAAGCATTGGCACCAACTTGACCTCGTGTTGACGGGACGTAGGAACCTGGTCAGCGTCAAGATATCCCGCAGCTACCAAAGCGCAGACTGTGATACAGACCACTCCTTTGTGTGCAGCAAAGTAAAGCTTCAACCAAGAGAGTTCACAGATCCAAGAAGGCAGGGCGGCCTCACTTTGACACGAACAAGACTCGCAACTCAGGGATGGTGGAAGCGTTTGTCCAGGTTCTGGAAGATGTCTTGCCAAGAGCACCCACTTTCGATATGTCAGCGGCAGATGGCAACACCTCAGGGATGCTGTCTACAATGGCGCTATTTCGGAAAGAGGCTAATCAAGTCACTCGATTGGTTCATGGCTCATGCTAAGGGGACACTCTTATAGAAAATAAGTTACGCGCTCTCTCAGCATACAAACACTCGCCTTCTGTGAGATACTTGCAGGCACCACAGACCACGTGAAACCGATTCCAGCACAACCGATTCCAACCACAAGGCGATGCGCCATTGGCTACTGGGCTCAACTTTAATCTCAGATCCAGTCCTCTGCTGCCACCGAAAATGTAAGAGGTACGTACGAGGGAATAAAGCAGGCCACCACGATGCATCGGTCCAGCTCGGAAGATGACCGCTTCTCTGAAGTCAGTTACCGGTAAGGTCCTAAATGACCCTGTGAAGCGGATGGATCGATTGGTGGAGCACTATACTCAGAGCTGTACTCCAGAGAGAACATTGTCAACGCAGAAGTTCTGCAAAGATTGCCTGCGTAACATGGACGAACTGGACAGTGAACCAACACTAGAAGGACTTAGCAAAGCTCTAGATACACTCTCCCCAGGAAAAACTCCAGGAAAAGATGGCATCCCTGAAGTCCTCATAATGCGCAAAAGGAATCCTCATCAAGGATATGCATGAGATCTTTTGCCAGTGCTGGAGAGAAGGTACAGTGCCACAAGATATGAGAGACGCCAACATTGTCACTCTCTACAAAAGCAAAGGTGACAGGAGCGATTGCAACAACTATCGCAGCATCTCTCTTCTTAGCATTGTAGGGAAACTCTTTGCTCGAGTTGTCCTAAAAAGACTTTGAATTCTTGCGTAAAGAGTCTATACCCAGTGTCTCAGTGTGGTTTCAAGCCAAACTGTCGACAATTGACATGAGATTCTCCATCAGACAGTTGCAAGAAAAGTGTAGGGAGCAGGGAAAGCTACTCTACATCGCCGTATAGACCTCACCAAGGCCTTTGACCTCGTGAGCAGAGACCGCCTTACTTAGATCTTGGCCAAGATTGGTTGCCCTCCTGATCTGGCTCGCATCGTTAAGTCCTTCCACGAGAACTTTAAGGGGTCCATCGTTTCAGTGGCTCAACATCGGAACCCTTCGACCTCTGCAACAGTGTAAAGCAGGGCTGTGTCTGGCTCCAACCCTTTTTGGCATTTTCTTCTCCGTCCTACCGAACATGCTCTTGGGTCAGCCACAGAGGGCATCTACCTTCGTACGAGGTCAGATGGAATCCCCTTCAACCTCTCAAGACTCAGAGCAAAGATCATAGTCCGAACGAGATTCCTTAGAGATTTCCTGTTTGCAGACGATGCAGCCATCATTACACACACACCAGATGACCTGCAGCAGCTCATGGGTCAATTTTCCGCAGCTTGCGAAGACTTCGGACTTACCAACAAAAAAACAACAAAAACGCAGGCAAGGGGCAAGGACGTGGCGTCTACCAGCATCGCCAACCATGAGCTTGAGGCTGTCCGTGAGTTTGTGTATCTTGTCTCAACCATCTCCGACAATCTCTCCCTCGAAGTAGAACTCAAAAGGCTTATAGGAAAGGCTGCCACAACACTCTCCATGCTATCAAAGAGAGTATGATGCAACAAAAAGCTGTCAGAGCGTACCAAAGTCCATGTCTACAAGGCTTGTTTGGTGAAAAGGAAGGCTTAGTTAGAACAGCTCCATATTATTACCTGCAGACTGCAGTAGAGACTGTAATTCTCGAATTGGACTCTACAGCCACACCACACGCTATTCCTAAACCGACATCCAACGGCACAAAACCCTCCGTGAGACTTTTTGTGCAACCTTTCCTTCGAAGATCCCCCATAATTATGCGCTGTTCAACATATTTAATCTCACCTATAACTCGTCGTGTGCCTGACAAAAGGACGTAAGGGCAAGTTCCCGGCAAAAGGACGTAAGCAATTTATGTTAAAATTTGTGTTTCAAGAATTATGAGTGGGAAAGTTTGGTAAACATGTTGCTATGCAAAAGTCATTCTAGAAAGGTTAAATTCTGCATGGGGAATGGGGAAACATGTCTTCAGGGCAATTCTAGCAAAAAAACTAACAAAAAATGATAATTTTATAAAGTCAGGAGCCATGATGTTGCTTACGTCATTTTGTTACTGGGACAAACTACTTTGTTTTCCCGGCAAAAGGGCGTAAGGCCTTACGCCTTTTTGCCGGGCACACGACGAACTATCCGGTCAGAATCATATTGTGTTTCATTGTGTTAATGTGTTTTGTTTTGGTTGATAGTATAACAATGACATTATGGTACGTTAAAGATCAGTGCCACGGTAATTATACCATATAAACACAAAAAGATTAGCATTTTGGCGAAACCACACGGCATTAATTTTGTTTTGTCGGGGGTCTACTCTTAAATTTGTAAATATCATAAGAACTGGGTTTTTTTTTAAACCTTAGTTAACTGTTTATTCACATTCCGCTCATCAAAACACATTATTAGTGACAAAAGCTTTATTTTGAAAAAATACCACTTCCAGGTGACTTTAAGTTTAGTTGGTACACAAATATAACCTTTTTAGAATTGGTTACTACGGGAGTTTAGTGTGGTAGTTCCATCCAAGGATCGCACCACACAAGAACCCAAACTGCAGTTGTTCTTTAGCAGTAGGGGTTTGTATGTCTGTGGATCGGCGTTAATATACATGTATAAAATAATAGCGTTAGGAAATAGTAGAAACCGCTTGTTGTTAAATAGCGCCCTCTTTTTAGTCCTAAACCATTTTTATTTCCGGGTGTGTGGGTTTTTACCAGATGCATAATCTGACCTGCAATCGTCAATCCCGATCGTCCAGCCAGCCACACAGATTTAAAGAGTACACATGATCGCGTATTTTGGTTTGTATTCTCTTCATCTTCTTACATTTACCAGTCAACTACCATATGGTTTTATCACTGAATGTGCTTGTAACTGAGCGGTTTATTCATGTAGAGCTATGCTTGTGATAAATCGGTGCGTAAAACACTCCTCAGACTGATTGCCGGTTACGAGGTTTCCGCTGGGCCGGCTATCTAGCCAATGCATTTGCCGTGTAGTACCAGTCCTTTATAAGCAAGCGTACATACTTTATGATGGGTACAATCACTGCATGCAGAACGTGTGCGGTCGTAAGACATGTAGGAAGTGCTTCTTCCTGATATCATTATATATTCCATGGAGTTCTAATTTATTACTCCATGTATATTCAAAGTTTAAAAAGTGTTTCGTGTCCCTAAAATCGTGGCAAATCTTTTACCTCTCTGACTTTAGTCTTATGTCACACTTCAGGATCAGTTGTAACTTGTAAAGTGAAGACAAGTCCTCTGTCGATTCGAAACGGGTCAACTCGAGTTGTACCCAAGTGATAGTCAACTCACACCCAAGTCAACTTGCACCCAACATATTGTACCCAAGTCAACTCCTTCTCGAGTCAACTCGTACCCAAGTCAACTCGTACCGTATACCAACTCGTTCCCAAACTGTGGTATGAAAAAAAATGAAAAAAGGTTGGTTTCAATATTTCAACATTCTTATATCTCGCATGACGTGACTTGGTTACGAAGTGACTTGGATCAAAATGGCTTGGGTACGAATGGATTTGGATACGAAATTGCTTGGGTACGAAGTGACTTGGTCTATGTAGTTACTTTTGTATGAAGTTCCTTTGGTACGAAGTGACTTGGGTACAAAGTGACTTGTACGAAGTGACGGACATCCTCTGTCATGTCTGTGTCCTGGCTGAACTCCAAATTGAGTATAAAGCGGTCTTGAGACAAACTACTGCTGACAGTGACAGTGATCATTAAGGGTGATCAAGTTGTTGTACTTATTGTAGCCACTATATACTACTAGGGAGTTTATGTTTTCGTAGACAGATGGTTCTGCGACGGTACTGATGACATTTTGCGTAATCTGCGCATGCGTCGGCTTTGAGTACTGCATCCCTCAATTTCTACAACAGTACTACATGTACTAGGGATGAATCTGCATTGTGCTGAAAAATACAACGTTTGGTTGAAAACTATTAACTGTCGAAGAACCATCTGTAGTTGAAAACAAAAACTCCCTATAGATAATTAGTCAGTGCTTTCTCTATTGTATGGTCAGTGCATGCTACATACATGTGTCTAAACTCTAGTCCTTAAAAGATAAGATCGACGTAGCATTACCATGATGACAGGCGCTGTAGAGGTTGGCGCCGAACCAAGTGAAAAGAATTTAAAAGTACATGAGAAGTTCAACATCTGAAACAGGATTGACTGGACAGGTGACATATTGAAAAATTTGACTGAGCTTGCAGTAATTCAAGTAGTTTAAAGGGAAGGTACACGTTTGGTAATAACTTAAAACAAATATTAACTTAAAAACTTACTTGATAATGAGCATTGGAGAGCTGATAGTATAAAACATTGTAGGAAAAGACCCCCTCTGAAGTAACGTAGTTTTTGAGAAAGAGGTAACTTCTCACTAAAATAATAAAAGACTGCTAGCTGAAGGTCTTTTATTCCTATCTGAAAGCACACAAATTCGTCCAACAAGGGTGTTTTTTCTTTCATCATTTTCTCGCAACTTTGATGACCAATTGAGCCCAAATTTTCACAGGCTTGTTATTTTAATGGTTATGATGGGATACACCAAGTTAGAACACTGGTCTTTGACAATTACCAAACGTGTACAGTGGCTTTAAGATGATCGGAACCCTTGGTCCTCGAGACAGCATGCACAGGATTCGACCACATTTAATTAAGTGCAATTTCGACCAATGTTGACTGGTCACCAGATTTTCTATGTTGCTTACCACTTTTGGACACTGATAAACCACCATCACCGTCTGTGTGTTATATCATGGTAACATTGTGAAGTTTTATTGGTCGAGAACCAATCAGGTGATGTGATACACAATGTACAACTTGACATTTGTTATACCTGGGTAACAAATTGTGAAGTTTTGCAACAATTGTATAATGTTACATGTCTAAGGGTGCGCATGATGCACAGCACAGATGGTAACTTGAGTTTTGTTAATCAGTTTGACCATAGAGCAAGGAACAGAAGGAGTTACAACTAGTTGTCTTCAAAGGTTCCCTGTGTATTACCGCAGGCCTATAATGACCAGCGCTAATCGGCAGAAATATCTGTGGGCGCATTTCCTAACGAGCGAAGTATAAAGAACTAGCTACCCAGTTACACCACAGAAAAATACACAGATTGCAAGCGTCCTTCTCAACCAACGACAAGCGGCAAGGATGATTTTAGCTATGAATAACGACATTTCAATGATTTTGGCAAACAAAAATGCAATGGGAATTACCTCTTTGTAGTATTCTTATAAAACAAACACAAAATCAATTGAATAATTACGGCTCTCTCAATCTTCTTAACCAAAATCTTCTTACGCGAAATTGTATAAAAGTAAAAAAAAAAAAAAAAAAAAATCATTTTATATTCCCCTTTTTCAGTTGTGTCTAATTGTGTCTACTGTTCAAATGCATATCCCCGCTAGGAAAAGCGTTTGCAAACAATCTCAATTCGTTTTCAACGGCCGGAGACCACCGACATTCTTTTCATGATAAAACAATCAATACCACATATCATAATTTTCACGATCAGCAAAACCTAACAAATGTCATAATTCATCACAGGAAAGGCCGATTTGTTTGCTTCCAAATTCAGTCAAAAGCTCAAAATCTACAGTTTCTACTGTAGCATTGTGCGCATGCAACGTAGGTGACATTGTTTACTGCGCACGCATTGAACTTGTGTGTTGCTACTTTACTACATGTACTCCTATAATTATGAATGGAAAACGACGTGATACCAGCGACGGCAGCGAAAGGTGGTAACACACATGAGAGCTCGCTGCGGTCGGAATGTGTACAGCCTTTTACAGGCGCTGTGGTTCACATCCATAGTGTTTCCACTGGAGGTGGGTGCAGCACTAATCGGATTAATTTCAGCTTTGGGGATTAAGACTGGAGTTGTAACTCCTTCTGTTCCTTGCTCTATGGTTTGAGGGAAGAGTGACAACAAAATGCCTCCTTAAAAGAGGATATGTTCCCATGGTATTCAACCAAACATTTGTTGCATGCTGTGATAGGGTTTTTAGGCTTTGTGCAATCTTTGGAGCAATGGCTCGAGTGTACAAAGCACCATGGATCCGGTCACAGCTTGCAACAGGTGTATTGTTTGATACACGTTTACTGTACATTACATGTTGTACCCTTTGCACTGATTATTATTGTGTGTACGTTTTATAAATATATCACTTTAGACTGTAGGGCTACACACACTACACTAGGGTAGAACCTACCTTAAAGGTCAATCAACCTGTCAGTATAGTGCACTATAAGCCTGACCTGATTTTGCTTACAACTTACAAGTATGTCAGCCTGCGTGTACTATAATTATTTTGTTTGGAATGGATTTTATATTTTAACCTTACTAAGAGTCATCTGCTCAAATACATTATGTACTCGTACTGTAGGAATATATTTCCATGATCTAAGGATATGATTTAACTTTGGTTTCCTGATATCATAATTGTAGTAAAATAAAGTATAGGTTATTAATGTACATAGTATGATTGATTTATTATAAGTGAATCAAAATATTGTTTTCAAATTATCATGTCTTTACAATTAATACAATTGTAGGAGAAAAAGATGCAATATATGTTCACAACATTTTCACTCCACAAATTGGCATGCTGTGTTGGTTATGACATGTAAGGTAAACCATGCAATTTTGAGGTATGCATGTACTGTATTTGTTTGGATTGTTATTTTACTTTTGAAACATCTTTCGAACCATGCATTGCATTACGAAGGGTTCCAAACGCTTTTCAATAAACCAACTCGCCCGATCCGAGGCAACGTGTCCCTTTAAACAGTATGTTCCGGGCTTCCCCCAAAATTTATTGGCAGCCATGAGACTATCAGTACTCTTATTCTGAAGTAGTTGTAACCTGGCCTCATAGTCACGTACTCCATAGTAAACTTGATCTTCAAATACTCATTTTCAAAATCACACAAGTTATTCCTTTCAGGTTTGTACACTTACATGTAATATCTACGTGTAGTTACAAGTGAGAGGGGTCTGAAAATGGAAATTCAATTTTTCTATAGACTTAATAATTAGCAGCCAGTAGAAGGAAAGGGGTGAGATACACTTGTTTGGGGCCAGATTTGAGTTATACAACTATCTGGGTTACCTACAATGTAGGTACCAAGTTACAGCTTTTTCTGTTCTAAAACTAATTTAGTTGCAAAACGTAAACATATTCAATGTTCAGGGCTTCATTGCACACACTTGAGGGGGTTGCCATGGCCCCTTTTAGGCACCTTACAATTCCGAGTCAACTTGGACAATTTGTTTTGGGCATGTATTGATATTACACATGAATTTCAGCCAAATCTGAGAGGTAACCCTTACCCCCACTAGTTGATTTGACACAGAATGACCCACCACGGCAATTCGTTCAGGGGTGTACAATTTGGGAGGGAGTGAATTTATGCACAATGGCCCGCTTTCACTTACTGCAAAAATGTCACGCTATAAAAATAGCTTCCTGGCCCTTCTTGGATCGTTAGGTTTAGACAAGAGACATTGTTTGGGGGGGGGGGGGGGTTGCCTTTTGAAAATCAGACAATCTGCGTCTTCTACGCAGGATATTAGGGGATTACATAAATCACTTTCACCGGCGTACATTCTTTAATCTTCCGTGCGCGCACAAATAAACGTGGTTTGTAGAATAGTTTTTTTTGTATACTTTTAAGGGGCTAGGGACGGAGTATTGACAAAATGTACGGTTTTCACTAATTGCTAAAAATGTTCTGTGAATGCCCCCTAACTGACCACAGTGAATGGCTCTCTTAGTTGGCAGTTACCTAGCCACTAGCTCTTCACCATGTTCATAGTTGAGCTAACCATGCGTCTTGTAACTGTGTCAAAGTCATATTTTGAAAATTTAAATGTGAACTGTCGTTTTTTTCTTTCTTGTTACATGTTGTGACATTGCCCTTGCACCACTATAGTTCCCCGGGGAAGTACAATTTGTAATGTGTACCTACATGTATTGATGCCCTCCCAGTGCATTACGCATTGTACATGGTGTATGTAAAGCTTGTACTTGTGTCACCAAGCTAAACTAATGAATCACCTATGGATTTTAACAATATGCATCCTGTTTCTGTAACACCCGTCTTTTGTTGTTACTGTTCTCGACACAGATTGCTTTTTTGACAAAGCAAAAACAAGTACGGCCCATGTAAAACTGCTTTTTAGGAAAAAAAATATAAAAGTACATTAAATGTATTACTATATTTTAGTTTTGTTTAAAAAACGGTACAGTACTATAAAGTGCATTGTGGTTTTTGTGTTTTGAAAATTCTTCCATCTGTTTTTTCAAAGACATCGGATTCATTTTGGTGGTTCCACTGTCACCGCTTTGACATATCATATTAATTTTGACCGAGCAATTTAGGGTTCATTCATCACCCAATCATGTACCATTTATATTCAGCTCTGTGTAATCTATGGTAAAGCAACTGTGTCGATAGCTGTTACATTGTAGTGCCTTCAGGTCATTCCAGGTCAAATCCCCACCCCCCTCCAAAAGGCAATTTTAGACCCTATCCTCTTCAAATGAGCTCTTTCTCGCTGATTTCAGTCAAAATGCGCCTGACTGCGGATATTCAATTGACCATTAATCAGTAACCATTGGGTCAAATTGCATTATAAGCAATCCAAATCTGCCAACTTTTTTTGTGGGAACATAATAAGATGTAATATGTTCCTACAAAAAAAATAATGGCAGATTTGAAAAGCTATTTCACCGAAATCATTGAGAAAGAGCATGTTGTAGCGTGAAAACGGTTTATTGGATGGAGCTAATATTTGAAATTTGAGCTTGTTGAGCCAGGATTTCACAATAAACTAAATTTGGGTGATTTGACAAGGAATGACCCCTTCCTCAAATGTCCTGTCATGTTAAATAAACCAACTAGCACATAAACTTGTTTTGGTCATGCAAGCTGAAACTATCAAACTTGACGAACAAACACAGAATTTTGTATGATTTAGGACCAGGAAATAAATGATTTTAACTTTTCATTCAAACTTGTCAGTAATGATGAAATGTTGTATCTGGTTGTTGTCTTATAGTTTGAGCCACTAGCATTTGATTACTAGACAAGATGGAGGAAAGTCCACCAGCTCCCCCAATGCGTTACACTAGTAACAGCGGCGGTACACTGAAAGCAGACTCATCTGGTCCAGGTTATAAACCTCTTCCTAATACACCTACCGATGATGAGAAAAAGAAGAGGAAGCTTAAGATGCCATGGCAAGGAAGCAAGAGTGAAGATAAACGTAAGTTTAAGTGAACGCCCCCCCCCCCCCCCACCCCTAGGCCCCACCCCATACTAAAATAAAACAAAACATGTTTTGGCCGCCTCCTTTTTTTGTTTTTATTCTTTTTTGAATGAAAAAAAAGAAGACAAAAAAAACAAATTTAAAAATAGCCCAGCCGGTTGTCTTTAAAATTGTGTCAGGCGGCCATTTAAAAAAAAAAAAAAAAAAAAAAAAAACTCCTTGCTTTTTTCAAAAGATGGTTTTTAAAACATATTTTTAAATTTTTTGTACGCCTAAACATTTGTCTGGTTGAGACCTGCCGGGTTTGAATTAAATCACAATCTGTATAGAAATGTAGGCCTATCTGACTACACACATAAAAAATAACCAAACTCATTGGGGTCTGTTACATTTTGTAAATTGTGTAAAATACCACACAATTACTTTTGAATCAACAGTCATGTGATCACTGTGTGTGACTTTCTTCAGCTCTCTCTCTCTTTTGAGCATTAAGAGATCTTTCTCATTTGATTTTGGCCATTCTACAATTGTTTGGTCACACTACATTGTTTGTCATTACTCGGACATTGTTTATCTTTACCTGTACACTATGATTCTGTTTAAAAAAACATGAATAAGCCTCTTTGAGATATGGCGGACGTGATACTGTGTGAGTGTATTGTTTAGTTCGGGTGTTTACATAAAAATTTACCCAAACCTTATGTTGCAGCATTGTGTTTGCCATATCTCAAAATGGCTAATAAACAGATCACAAGCCACCAAGTCAGTGCCTGAATGTAACCATGTTATGCTTCTGAATACAGTGTGTTGTACATTTGCTGTAACATAATACAACCATGCTTGTATTGAAAACAGTGCCATCCTTCTGCATCTGAATACATACATTAAAAATGCAGATTTATATAGAATATAAAAGCTACCCAGCTAACCTAGTTAACTGGGGTCAACTGGTTCAACTGGATAGTGATCAAACTCGTCCATTTTCCATATTAACCAACTGGTTTGGACTAGGTTTAACTGTGTTCAACTAGGTTGAAATTATAAACCAGTTGGTCTCTGTCCATTTTCCATAATAAACCAACTGGTTTTAACTGTGTTTAACTAGTTTATCAACTGGTTTCAACTAGTTCCAGTTAAACCCAGTTTAACTAGGTTCAACTGGAATTTCGACCTCACTTATAAGGATACATGTTGAGTGTCTTAGACAGTCACTTGTACCCATTGAGGGATAAGGCAGGAAATGACAAGGAAGTTTCGGTTTGTCCTCCAAGTATCCCTCATAAAAGAGATCTCGCATTTACAAAATAGTCAGTTAGTCATGACATGTCCATCAATCACAGATGATGTAGACATGTTGTATGCATTACATTTTTACAATGTATTCTTTTATTCTGACAAGAGTAGTAAAGCGCTGTTCATACATGTACTTCCTGCGAATGCGAATGCAAATGCGATACAAATTTTCAGGTCACAGACTCACAAGATATATTTTGCACCAGTTGAACTGTGTTTAACTCCTGTGAAACAGTGACGTCAAACATTTAATTCGCATTCGCAGGAATCAGGCCTATGAACCGGGCTTAACATGAACTTCTGTGTGAAAAGTGCAAAACCAAATATTTTTTCACATACTTTGCTTGATAAAGTACGTGTCAATGTACATATAAATGTGTCATGATATTTTGCATAGACATGGTAGAGTGTGATGTATGCCTGCACATATGAGAAACTAATTCCTGTGGAGATGATCGCTGATGTGTATAGTTCCTGCTTTAAGGCATTAGAGCTTTGGCTACTACATAGATTACCCCAGTCACTCAAGCAGGGAGGCTATGAGGCCATTAAATGTGTAGTTTCATACACCTATGATAACAATCACAGATAACAAAATATCAATATGTGCTTCACACAAAGTATTTACTCCACTATTTTGATGTATTCACATTTACTTGCAGATTTCATGTACTGTCTATGGTATGACTGTGTACACATGTACCATGTACACTTAACGTGTATGTGTCTGCTTAATATGTACACTTTTGTGTAGTTTCTAACCCTAACCCTGCTCCATCCATGCCCCCCTCCCCACACCTAAACAACTTGTTCATTTATGCTTGACAATAAATGACTTAAAAATGTCTGCCGTCAAAATAATGTCATAGATTTTCATAAAACACATTTTTAAAAGTTGGGAAGTAAGGAAACTTAACAAGCTGAAAATCTCCCTAAAGCCCCATGAGATGCACAATTAGAAAAATATATTTGACAATGTTCCAATGAACTTAAGTTTCCACTATATGTACATTGTACATTGTAGTTTTCACGTCAGAGGCATCCAGCAAACATTAGTCCAGCAGACATGGCAGAGACAACCATCGACCAACAACAGGCGTAATAAACTCACAGTACAAACACCAATGCAGACAGTAAAGACATCGTCAAGCACCTGGGCCCATTTTCATGGCTCTGCCGAATTCTGCGCTTACAAACACTATTCTCTGCTTACTTGCAAGCGACACATTTCTGCGTTACAAGCGTAGAATGCCTACATGGAGTTTACACACACACTAAGCCAAAATTCCCCGATAACAACCCATGAAATATGGTTGATGTGAGCACAGAATTCCCTGCTTCCGCAAGCACTGATTCTTTGTTAAATGTTAAGCAGAACCATGAATTATTTCTTGTGTTTTGAAATTGTACTGAAGTAAGTATTTTTATATTTCGTAATGTCTTTCTGTAATTTTAAAAATAGTATATATATTTTCTTATCCCCTGTAATTTTACCTGCATTTCAGCCTCTGGCTGCCAAGTTTGATTGTTTTTAATAAACCAATTTAATAATAATGACGTCATTAAGTCACTGTGTAGATATTCCTTTGTTTGAACGATGGTGGAAAATCCTATTCTTCAGAACTGTAAATAACACTGTGTCGACATTTGTAATTTCACAAAGTGTTTAAAGTCTGACATAAATGGACTCCTTTTGTTCTCAGGTCTACACTTCATACACATTTGTATGAGCATTAACAAACATAGTTCAATAGCATTATTGAGACATGGTCAACACAACAGCAGCTCACTGTTTTGTTTGGACGTACATGTATGCAGACAAATTAATACCCAAACCTTCTTGTTCTCTAGGAATATTATACATCATACCTCAAAATGGCTTAGATGCAGAATAAACCAACCCGCTCTTTTCAGACTCAGAGCTTCACCAAAGCAAAATATTTGTACTTTGTGTACCAAGAAGAAATTAAAATGATATGAATTTTCCAGGAAATCCCAGAAATAAGTTTTAAACAATACAAATTTGAATTTTGCATTCTTTTTTTTCAGCTTCTAAACAAAGGCCTGAGATCTCCTACCCAACAAGTTTTGAGCACACTGTCCATGTTGGATTCGACAGTATCACTGGAGAATTCACGGTAAGAAAAATAAAACTCAGCATTTATTGGTGCACTTAATGAAGTTGTTGTTAAGTGCACATTGGATATTTTACTGCAAGGATTCTGGGACTGCGTTTGAATTAAAGACACAGGACACTATTGATAATTGTCAAACACAAGTCTTCTCCATTCATGTATCTCAACATGCACAAAATAACAAACCTGTGAAAGTTTGAGCTCAATTGGTCGTCGAAGTTGCGAGATAACTACATGTATGAAAGAAAAAACACCCTTGTCACACGAAGTTGTGTGCTTTCAGATGCTTGATTTTGAGGGCTCAAAATCAAATTCGTGGAAAATTACTTCTTTCTCAAAAACTACGTCTCTTCAGAGGGAGCTGTTTCTCACAACGTTTTATACTATCAACCTCTCCCCATTACTTGTTACCAAGTAAGATTTTATGCTAATAGTTATTTTGAGTAATTACCAATAGAGTCCATTGGGGCAAATCCACACTCTGCTTATCAGAATCACCATAGCATGAGTCAGATGCTTTTTTAAAACTGTCAGGCCACAACAAGCCATAAAAGAAACTAGAGTGAAGTAATGGAGTCCCCCTTTATCATAACAACCAAACCAAAAAACTGTAAATGGCAAGCAAGTATGACAGTTAGTTTGGGGCAATTTGTTGACTGAAGTGAAATGTCAAATTTTTCTAAATGGTTGTTATACAATAAACTGAAGATTTTTTTTTTAAAGAGATTTTAAGAGCTAGACGACTTTTTTTTCAACAAGCCAGATTTCATACAAAACTATATGATATTGTTTTGGTTATCTTTGCATTAACCTCATCTGTTTTACATTTATTTAAATGTTTCAAATGAACTTTTTTTTTGTCAAAAATGATGTTAAGCATAACTTTGTGTACAATGGTGGCAGATACAATGAGGTCATGGATGAAAGACAGTTTGGAAGACTTTACTCATACTTAAACCTACATTCATGAATACCTGAGACAGTTTCGCTATTCCTATTGGTGGAGAGCGCGTCATGTGGGTGTGCATAAACCTTTATGACCAGTAAAAAGTGTTAATTCATGGGCGTGACACGCGACCTTGCACCTGCTCTAATAAGACAGTTTCTTTATTCCTATTGGTCGAGAGCAACAGCTGAAACAATTGTGCCACATCACGCGATACGCACGACGCGCACAGCATTCCCTTATAAGGAGTTGTTTACCCGAGGGCGGTGGAGGGCTTTGCCATTTCATAGCTGGAGTGTTGTTGTGTTTAAAGAAATCATTTAAAAATTTTAGTTTTTTCATTTATTTTACTTTTTGACCAAAAACTGATGATGTTTTTGACCGAAAAGGTATTTATGAAAGGGAATCAAAGTGTGTTGAGTCAGTTTTCAACTAGTGGTTTAAACCCGCCGAGGCCTGGTTCTTGATAATTTACTCCACTAGTTGAAAACCTGTTCACCACACATTAATTCTCTTATGTACATAAAAAACACCATCCTTTGCATTGGTAGTAGTGATCAAACCTTGCATGGTTAACATGTAACTTTCCTTTGTCTTGACCCAAATTGTAATCCACTTTGATATGACTTTTTGGTGTTGACAGGGTATGCCAGAGCACTGGGCTAAGCTGTTGATGTCATCGAAGATTACTAAGACAGAACAAAAGAAGAATCCACAGGCTGTACTGGATGCACTCAAATTCTATGATGATAGTAACACTAACAGGAATGAGAAGTTTATGACACAACAGAAAGTCATTCTTAGTAAGTATTACACTATTGCAACTCTCTTCTAAGACTACACGAAAAGTGTAAAATCACGCAGCAAGACTAATTTTCTCTGTCAACTGCTTTGCGGATGCTACTTGTATTTCTTTAATTTGCTTACTTTGTATCAACCAGGCCATGCAGTCAGAGGTGGGACTCTGATCCTCTGATGATAAACTTCTTCTGTCTATTCCTACTGGTTCAAAATCTCCCGAGGAAAGATCCTTTGTAATAACACCCCTTACAAAAATTCTGCCTTTTCTTTGGTTAAGAGCGCGTCACATGATATGACTTACATGTAGTTATACTAGAGACCCGGGCGGCCGTGTGAGAGCCGTTTGCCATGTAATATTGGACTATTAAATGGTGCTGCGCCAAACAGTTGTGTACACTTCGTAGCTGAAATGTGTGTTTGACTGTTACATATACGAGGATGATAAATAGTCTGTTGGGGTTTTATAAAACAAATATTTACTGCTTTTACTCGTGCTTCTGTTAAACTTGCACTTGAAGCAGTCTGTATTTGTATAATATTCTATAGCTGGTCCCTTACTGTGGAACTCTTTCCCCATCAATATCAGGAATGCTCCTTCTATCACTATTTCAGGAGACATCTCGTAACTTCTGTCTGTGTACTTTGTTTCTTGTCCTGATCTTTTTGCAAAGGCACTACGTATACCTATTATTGTTATTATTATTATTTATTATACTTAAAAGTATGGGCTGCTTGTTGATGTCTGAGAACAGCAATAGACCCTGTCAATCCTTACTGTTTTAAATAATGTCAACTTGTTGGAAGTTGTGCTCTGTTGTTAGATGAAAAATGCATTTAAACATGAAGCATGCACCACTACACAAAAACTGACATGAGCTTGTTCTCCTTTGTCTTTTATAAACTAGGCAAAGGTTCATCATTGGAGGAAACATTTGAGCAAACTTCACTTAATTCTGTAAGTATTTTAGAGAAATCTTGAATTGTAATAAAGCCCTGCCATAATAAGTTAGGTTTCAGAGTGTGTGAGCTTTGAATTTAGTTTGGAAACACTGGCACACCATAAAGGTGTAGACAGGGCTTGAATCTGGACGTAAAGTTCACAAGACCACATGCCTTGTTTCTCAAAATGTTAACTTGATCAGAATTGTTTTTACAATACCAGCATGAAAATGACATACAGGAAATGTGCTGACACAGTTAACATATATTTAACTTTTTTATTTGAACAAGCAGTAAGACCTATAAAGTGAAGATTTTATTTCATTTGTTTTTATTATCTAAAAGGTCACTAAAGGCAATTTCATATTTGTAATGATCAAAAGGTCATTAAATGAAAAGGGCATTTTAAGTTTAAACATAAAATAGATCAAAATCAACAAATGAATGTTTGATTTAGAAAATAAATTGTTTTTGCCAAACAATGACTTTGAAGACCACTTTTGATCATTAAAACCCATATCCACAGCTTCAAAATACGCACAATGAATTTATGAAATCCATACAAACTGCACTAATGACCTTAACGTTTTGAGCAGTCAACATGTACTTCATTACTACATATGATAGAGAGAAAGGTATTCTATCAGACTCAAAGTCAACATTTGAACAGGATATTACACAGAGTTAGGTATTCTTATCCAATTGAATAAATACAAGACTGCCAGACTTTTTCAGTCATTAGTTTACTGGCCCAACACAAGCACTACTGACCTTGGGCCTGTGGTCCAGTGTAAAATTCAAACCCTGGTTAACAAACCTCCTAAATGATGTGTAGGCTTCTTTTTGTTGCATTCAGCCCCAAAAGGTCATATTTTGGAATATTTTGGAATATAATTCCAATTAACCCAGTTGTTAAGGATAAGAAAGAATGTTTGTATCAATTGGTAATATACACTGTTGGCAATTCTGGTACTTTATATGTGATGGAATTTACTTCCTTCATTATGCAAAATTGTCATACATGTACATTGAGAAATTCAATAAGTACAATGTACATGTATGTGCTCTTAAGCATTGAGTTTGCTGATTAACAAATAGTTGACTTTAAATGCAATGAGGAGTTTGGGGTTAATAAAAAACGTCATGCCAAACATTTCTTTGCTATGTAGGGTGACAAGTATGTTCTCAATCTGTTGTAATCTTCTGCTGGAGGGACCAATAAGGTCAGGGAGATATGTGTAGGCAAATTTTGGTGTATTTCAGAATGGATACTGATGTAAACAGTTTCTATGGCACTTTTGATCAAATGAACATGTACAAATGTTTGCAGCATGATTTGTTGTGTCCAATCTTTCCTGGATGAACCAAGTCATTTAAAGGGTATTTTGAATGGTCATTCATAGACTATGACACAGGAAGGCATTTATCAAATTGTATACTTTCTTTAAAACTTCCAGAAACATCCTAATACTCCTAAATCACCATATACTGAAGAAGAAGATGAAGATGATGATGCCCCACCAGCTATTGCACCAAGACCTGAACATACAAAATCTAAAGTAAGTCAGTCCAATATACTCCCATCAGCTATTGCACCAAGACCTGAACATACAAAATCTAAAGTAAGTCAGTCCAATAGGCTCCCATCAGCTATTGAACCAAGACCTGAACCCACAAAATCTAAAGTAAGTCAGTCCATTGTACTCCCATCTGCTATTGCACCGAGACCTGAACATACAAAATGTAAAGTAAGTCAGTCCATTATACTCCCATCAGCTATTGCACCAAGACCTGAACATACAAAATCTAAAGTAAGTCAGTCCAATATGCTCCCATCAGCTATTGCACCAAGACCTGAACATACAAAATCTAAAGTAAGTCAGTCCAATATGCTCCCATCAGCTATTGCACCAAGACCTGAACATACAAAATCTAAAGTGAGTCGGTCCAATATGCTCCCATCAGCTATTGCACCAAGACCTGAACATACAAAATCTAAAGTAAGTCAGTCCAATATGCTCCCATCAGCTATTGCACCAAGACCTGAACATACAAAATCAAAAGTAAGTCAGTCCAATATACTCCCATCAGCTATTGCACCAAGACCTGAACATACAAAATCTAAAGTGAGTCAGTCCAATATGCTCCCATCAGCTATTGCACCAAGACCTGAACATACAAAATCTAAAGTAAGTCAGTCCAATATGCTCCCATCAGCTATTGCACCAAGACCTGAACATACAAAATCAAAAGTAAGTCAGTCCAATATACTCCCATCAGCTATTGCACCAAGACCTGAACATACAAAATCTAAAGTAAGTCAGTCCAATATGCTCCCATCAGCTATTGCACCAAGACCTGAACATACAAAATCTAAAGTAAGTCAGTCCAATATGCTCCCATCAGCTATTGCACCAAGACCTGAACATACAAAATCTAAAGTGAGTCGGTCCAATATGCTCCCATCAGCTATTGCACCAAGACCTGAACATACAAAATCTAAAGTAAGTCAGTCCAATATGCTCCCATCAGCTATTGCACCAAGACCTGAACATACAAAATCAAAAGTAAGTCAGTCCAATATACTCCCATCAGCTATTGCACCAAGACCTGAACATACAAAATCTAAAGTGAGTCAGTCCAATATGCTCCCATCAGCTATTGCACCAAGACCTGAACATACAAAATCTAAAGTAAGTCAGTCCAATATGCTCCCATCAGCTATTGCACCAAGACCTGAACATACAAAATCAAAAGTAAGTCAGTCCAATATACTCCCATCAGCTATTGCACCAAGACCTGAACATACAAAATCCAAAGTAAACCAGTCCAATATACTCCCATCAGCTAATGCACCAAGACCTGAACATACAAAATCTAAAGTAAGTCAGTCCAATATACTCCCATCAGCTATTGCACCAAGACCTGAACACACAAAATCCAAAGTAAGTCAGTCCAATATACTCCCATCAGCTACTGCACCAAGACCTGAACATAAGTAAGTCAGTCCATTATACTCCCATCAGCTATTGCACCAAGACCTGAACATACAAAATCAAAAGTAAGTCAGTCCAATATACTCCCATCAGCTATTGCACCAAGACCTGAACTTACAAAATATAAAGTAAGTCATTCCAATATGCTTCCATCAGCTATTGCACCAAGACCTATTGCACCAAGACCTGAACATACAAAATCCAAAGTAAGTCAGTCCAATATACTCCCATCAGCTATTGCACCAAGACCTGAACACACAAAATCCAAAGTAAGTCAGTCCATTATACTCCCATCAGCTATTGCACCAAGACCTGAACATACAAAATCTAAAGTAAGTCAGTCCAATATGCTCCCATCAGCTATTGCACCAAGACCTGAACATACAAAATCTAAAGTGAGTCAGTCCAATATACTCCCATCAGCTATTGCACCAAGACCTGAACATAAGTAAGTCGGTCCAGTATACTCCCATCAGCTATTGCACCAAGACCTAAACATACCAAATCTAAAGTTTTGTAAGAAAGTTTGTCAGATCTTTTTATCCTTTCCTTGCTACACCTGATATTCATATTGTTTCTATATTCATGTGTCATCTAAAGCAGATAAGAAAATGTTAAGTCAGTCGTAGTCGTACAATGTCCTCTACTTTAGTAACCTTTTACAACCTATTTAATATAAATGTTACTGAATTCCATTGCATTGTAGTATTACTCAAGGATTGAACCACCTGCCGAGCCTAGCCCTCCACCAATCACCCCACCCCCTCCTGCTGCTTCAACTAATACTGAAACCAGCGTACAGAGGCCTCGGGACAGACAAAAGAAAAAGAAGATGAGCGATGAAGAAATTCTTGAAAGACTTAGTAAGTACATGTAGTCTCTGTGTTATTCATGGAAAATGCATTGATTGCTTCAAGTGGAGTTGGTAGTCGCTAGGTTGTGTTTAAAGGATTTGGGTACTTTTTGTAACACCAAACACAATGTCCACAGATTTACATTAAACTTACATTGTTTAAAGATAGTGATAGTAGAAAGCATACTTTAAAATATTAGTTGCTGAGATGCTGTAGTTTTTTAAACATGTGTAAAAGAATGTCATAAAAATGCGTTTTTACATGCTAAATAATTTTCATCTCATGAACCCTGAGATGAAAACTATTTGCATGACATTGTTTTACTCATTTCTCAAAAACTACAGCACATCAGCAAGTAATACTTTCAGGGAAGCTTTCTACTATCATTATCTTCAAACTGTGTAAGTTTAATGTAAATCTGTGGACACGCATCTTACATGTTGTGTAGTTAAAACAAGCTTTGACAAACCAACCATATTGACGAACGTACAGACCAAAGAACTAAATCACTGCCATGCTGATACCCGCTAGTATGTACATAGAGCAAGGAACAGAAGGAGTTACAACTAGTCGTCTTCAAAGGTTCCATGTGTGTTACTGCCGGCGTATAACGACCAGCGCTAATCGGCAGAAATATCTGCAGGCGCAATTCCTAACGAGCGAAGTATAAAGAACTAGCTACCCAGTTACACCACAGAAAAATACACAGATTTCATTGCGTTCAAGCTTCCTTCTCAACCAACGACATATGGCAAGGATGATTTTAACTATGAATAACGACATTTCAATGATTTTGGCAAACAAAAATGCAAAAGGAATTACCTCTTTGTAGTATCTTATTAAACAAACACAAAATCAGTTGAATAATTATGGCTCTCTCAATCTTCTTAACCAAAAATATCCTACGCCAAATTGTATTAAAAAAATTTTTTTTAAAGCCTTTTATATTCCCCTTTTTCAGTTTGTGTTTAATTGTGTCTACCGTTCAAATGCATTCCCCGCTAGGAAAAGCGTTTGCAAACAATCTCAATTGGTTGTCAACGGCCGGAGACCACCGACATTCTTTTCATGACAAAACAATTAATACCACATATTTCATCATTTTCACGATCAGCAAAACCTAACAAATGTCATAATTCATCACAGGAAAGGCCGATTTGTTTGCTTCAAAAATCAGTCAAAAGCTCCAAGTCTACAGTTTCTAATGTAGCATTGTGCGCATGCAACGAAGATGACATTGTTTACTGCGCATGCGTTGAACTTGTGTGTTGCTACTTAAACACTCCAATAATTATGAATGGCTACGACGTGATACCAGCGACGGCAGCGAAAGGCGGTAACACACATGGGGTACAAAGAGCTCACTGCGGTTGGAATGTGTACAGCCTTTTACAGGCGCTGCGGTTCACCTCCATCATAGTGTTTCCACTGGAGGTGGGCGCAGCGCTAATCGGATTGATTTGAGCTTCAGGGATTAAGACTGGAGTTGTAATGTTACTCCTTCTGTTCCTTGCTCTATGGTATGTACATTTACAATAGTACATGTACATGTAACATTAAAAATGTTGGGCGCAATCTTTGAAAAGATGGACTCTTGAAATTCGCGTAAGGTGCTGTTTTTTATGGCACAAATTTTGGATTGAGTTACAAAATGTTTAAACGAGCTTACAAAAAAAGCCATCTTCAAACATTGCCCAAAGCTCCCTCTGGCATTCGCTGTCTATTGTAGCTTGCATACACAGTCCATTCATTGTAAAATGTGTGTGTCTGAGCAATAAAAACGATAGAACTATGTTTTTAGAAAAAATCTTTAGAAAAAAGCGAAAATTAAATTTCAGCTGTTTTATCCCTTGTTTAAAAGCTTTTTTGACAGTTATTTTTGTATGATTTTTATCAAACACTTTTTGGTCTTTGTTTAGTGTATTTAATTACTTTATGTTTCAGCGCTTAGAAACCCTGTATTAAGCACTATTTAAATGCATGTTATTATTAGTATTATTGTTATTATTATTATTATTATTATTATTATTATTATTATTATTATTATTATTATTATTATTATTATTATTATTATTATTATTATTATTATTATTTTACTGGAAGAAAATATTGTTGTGTGTATTTAGTTTTTGTGCACGTTCTCTTGCAGGGCAAATTGTGAGCGTTGGAGACCCTAAGAAGAGATACACCAAATTGGAGAAGATTGGGCAGGGTGCGTCTGGTGTTGTGTATACTGCAATAGAAATTGGAACTGGTCAAGAGGTAAATATTGTGTACAGTCATTATTAAATGGACATTGGTCGCAGGTCTCAGGTCCTTAAAGCAGGAGTGTTTTTAATCATCACCCCCCCCCCCAAAAAAAAAAAAACAACAACACCCCAAACCCACAGATAAATGTATGTAAGTAGGCTTTGTACATTTACCTACAAGCTTGATACTTTGCGCTCATAAGTTAGCTTTTTTTCAACAGTCTATCACATCCCTGTTAAAGGCAGTAAATTATCAAGTCATTCACCCTTTCAAGACCATTCATAAATACCTGGGACAGTTTATCCATTCTGATTGGCCGGTATGGGAGATCATGCTTCTTGTACACTGGACTGAATCAATCAAATCTATGTTGTATTTTTTTAAGGTTGCCATTAAGCAGATGAATCTACAGCAGCAACCCAAGAAAGAGTTGATTATTAATGAGATTCTAGTCATGCGAGAGAACAAGAACCCAAACATTGTCAACTACCTGGACAGCTACCTTATTGGGGGTGAACTCTGGGTAAGATTTGTTATTATTAACCAACCCAGCAACCAAAAGCATGTCCTGGGACTCAAGGCTGAGTGAGTGAGGCCTGGTTCATACATTCTGCAAATGCAAATGCTATGTGAATTTTGGCATCACAAATTCGCAACAAACAAATTTGGAAGAGTTGAGCTGTCCGAAATATTGAAGCAAAAACTGAGCTGTGACACCAAATTAACAGGAAGTATGAACTGGGCTTAAATTCACTGAACTCAACCAGGACCCAATTTTGAATAGCTCTACCTACTTATCACAGACTTATGTGCTTATGGTCACCCATCCCCAGCTGTTTGTTATACACCTCGGTAACAAATAGTGAAGTTTTATTGGTGTGATACAAAGACGCATGTTCCATGGCTGCCCAGCGTGGAGGATAAAATGAGGTTTTTAACCGGTTTACATTGCCTTGAACATTCCCACTGTTGGTTGATTTCCAGCGCTTTGTACAAAACAGCCAAGGTTCGATGGAACAGTGAAGAATTGTTTCTTTGAGCAACTGTTCATCTACTTTTTAAACAATGCATACTCCGTCGTAATAAGGCACAAAAAAAAAATATGTTGGATTGCCCTTTCACGCGATTTTTTGCTTGGGTTGGTCGGTCGGGATATTTATTTATTTATTTTTTTTTTTGAGAGAGATGTCAATGAATGCCCAAAACTGCATAAACATTTCATGAAAGATCTGGTCGTCAAACAAGCAAGGTATTTCATCTTATAAATCTCGCTTCAAGCACTCTTTTTGTGTCTTTAATTTTGCAAAGTCCTTCAAAAACTATTTCCGAGAGTCATTTCATTCACCATGTTTTTCGTCCATTCAATAAATGAACGATTCCATATAAGGGCATTATTGGCAACAGCGCCCTCTGTTGTTTAATGGATTGTTAGACTGGTTCCTAGTGAAATCGTGACGTCGGATAAACGGGCATGCGGTTTGATATGTGTGAGAGGGAAATTGGTCTCCGTTGCGCTTTTGGGTGAACGTTGTTGCCATGATTGCACTGGATTGTTGTTGACCAGAAGTAGTCAGCCGAAAACAAAAAATTGTGTCAAATCTACCATTTTGTGAGCATAAAATATTCATGAAATCACAATTCTGAAGTATAAAAAAAAAAGGGAAAATACAAACGAAAATAAAAATAATTAAAAAAACGCGACCGAGATTTTCCTCATTTTACGGTCGGTCGGGATAGGGCAATCCAACATATTTTTTTTTAGGCCTAATGTTTGAAGAAGACGACAGAGGAGAGGAATAATAATGTTACCAAGGTATAAGAAAACAAATGTTGCACGCTGTTATCGGGTCCATGGGTTTAGTACACCCTCGGGGGGCAAATGGCAACCTCGGCTTTGCCTCGGTCATTTTACGGTCATTTTACCCCTCGGGTGTACAAAACACCATGGATCCCGTCACAGCGTGCAACATTTGGAAAATTTTAATTTCTACATTTACTATCAACACTTGGTTGTCTGTCTAACTGCCCTTACAAGATACACATTGTTGGTGATTCTAAGGGTTGAACTGTTGGTTGTTTTTTTCACATTGTGGGATTATTCCTTCAATGTTTTTACAATATACTGGTTGTTGGTTTGACTGCAATGTATGGTATTACCCACAGGTTGTGATGGAGTTCTTGGCAGGTGGTTCTTTGACAGATGTTGTGACAGAAACTTGTATGGATGAAGGTCAAATTGCAAGCGTGTGTCGAGAGGCAAGCATACACATTACTTTTAATAAGCCAAAAAGTGGATAAAAGGGATTTATGTTGTTTCATGATTTTTTATTTTTCTTCAGCTATTATACTGTGTTCCTTTCCATTTGTCTGCTTCAGATAGTTCTTAAAGACACTGGACACCTTTGATAATTGCAAAGACCAGTCTTCTCACTTGGTATATTTCAACATACATGCACACAATAACAGACCTGTGAAAATTTGAACTCAGTTGGTCGTCGAATTTGCAAGATACTAATGGAAGAAAAAACACCCTTGTCACTTATACTGACAATTATTTCGAGTAATTATCAATAGTGTCCAGTGCCTTTAAGTTATATAAGTGGTAAGCAAATTAGCCCTCATAGTACATTAACTCAATTTTGACATGTTTACTTGTTTTTCTGCATCATGTCAAGCCTCATTAATCACAAAGGAGCTGATGATTTCACAAAACCTTAGACAACTGCAAAGTTCCATTTGTGCATCATTTGAGCTACACAAGTAACCTTGCCCAAGTGGACTTGGGCACTTGTTAAAGTTTCAAACAAATAGTTTCATTTTTGAAACCTTTTTATTTGTTGTAATTTAAAGTTTACAAGTAAGATTAATAGTTCTGAAGAACAATCTAACTTTTTTCAATTTATGAGGTATACATTTATTGAATTGTTTGTTGATATCTGTGTGTTTAGTGTTTGCAAGCGTTGGAGTTTCTTCATCTTAATCATGTGATTCACAGAGATATTAAGAGTGATAACATTCTCCTAGGGATGGATGGAAATGTCAAACTAAGTAAGTGCGTTCTTTATCTGTCATCCTTTATCTGTGGTTGCAGGGAACCATTTCATCAAGCATTTTTGCAGAGCAAAATATTTTGACTGAAACAAAATTGTGCACACTGAATGGTAATATTGAGTAGCAAATGATGATTTTGTAAAAGCAGCTGACACATTTTGCATAGCCTTTTGCTCTGCTATTCAAGAGAAATCTTTGACTGGGTTGAGTTGTCAACCACCAGTTCTTCTCAGAACCAATATTAAGAGAAATCTTTGACTGGGTTGAGTTGTCAACCACCAGTTCTTCTAAGAACCAACGTTAAGAGAAATCTATTACTGGGTTGAGTTGTCAACCATCAGTTCTTCTAAGAACCAACGTTAAGAGAAATCTATTACTGGGTTGAGTTGTCAACCACCAGTTCTTCTCAGAACCAACATTAAGAGAAATCTTTGACTGGGTTGAGTTGTCAACCACCAGTTCTTCTAAGAACCAACATTAAGAGAAATCTGTTACTGGGTTGAGTTGTCAACCACCAGTTCTTCTAAGAACCAACGTTAAGAGAAATCTTTGACTGGGTTGAGTTGTCAACCACCAGTTCTTCTAAGAACCAACATTAAGAGAAATCTTTGACTGGGTTGAGTTGTCAACCACCAGTTCTTTTCAGAACCAACACTAAGAGAAATCTTTGACTGGGTTGAGTTGTCAACCATCAGAGAAATTAAGAGAAATCTATTACTGGGTTGAGTTGTCAACCACCAGTTCTTCTCAGAACCAACATTAAGAGAAATCTTTGACTGGGTTGAGTTGTCAACCACCAGTTCTTCTCAGAACCAACATTAAGATAAATCTTTGACTGGGTTGAGTTGTCAACCACCAGTTCTTCTCAGAACCAACACTAAGAGAAATCTTTGACTGGGTTGAGTTGTCAACCACCAGTTCTTCTCAGAACCAACATTAAGAGAAATCTTTGACTGGGTTGAGTTGTCAACCACCAGTTCTTCTCAGAACCAACAAACACTAAGAGAAATCTTTGACTGGGTTGAGTTGTCAACCACCAGTTCTTCTCAGAACCAACAAACACTAAGAGAAATCTTTGACCGGGTTGAGTTGTCAACCACCAGTTCTTCTCAGAACCAACACTAAGAGAAATCTTTGACTGGGTTGAGTTGTCAACCACCAGTTCTTCTCAGAACCAACATTAAGAGAAATCTTTGACTGGGTTGAGTTGTCAACCACCAGTTCTTCTCAGAACCAACAAACACTAAGAGAAATCTTTGACTGGGTTGAGTTGTCAACCACCAGTTCTTCTCAGAACCAACAAACACTAAGAGAAATCTTTGACTGGGTTGAGTTGTCAACCACCAGTTCTTCTCAGAACCAACACTAAGAGAAATCTTTGACTGGGTTGAGTTGTTAACCACCAGTTCTTCTCAGAACCAACATTAAGAGAAATCTTTGACTGGGTTGAGTTGTCAACCACCAGTTCTTCTCAGAACCAACACTAAGAGAAATCTTTGACTGGGTTGAGTTGTCAACAACCAGTTCTTCTCAGAACCAACACACACTAAGAGAAATCTTTGACTGGGTTGAGTTGTCAACCACCAGTTCTTCTCAGAACCAACACTAAGAGAAATCTTTGACTGGGTTGAGTTGTCAACCACCAGTTCTTCTCAGAACCAACATTAAGAGAAATCTTTGACTGGGTTGAGTTGTCAACCACCAGTTCTTCTCAGAACCAACATTAAGAGAAATCTTTGACTGGGTTGAGTTGTCAACCACCAGTTCTTCTCAGAACCAACATTAAAAGAGATTTACACAAGATGCTGCCTCAAACCTCTCCTGATTTTCTGTCTGTGGATTGTTGTTACTGTACGATGCTATTCAATATAATATTTTTAAAAAGCTGAATTATAAATACCTTGTCAGTTAAAGGGTTTGGTACCTTTTTAGATCAACTTTCTCGCCATGACATAAATCCCTACTCATTCTGAATGAAGATGTATGTAATATCATTTACCTGTTAAAAGTTTTGAGGAAAAAAAAGTGAAAATCACAGAGCAGTTTTTCAGGAGTGTCGCATAAACCTGTTGAAGATGCCCAAATAATTTTCTTAAGTCATTTCTCAAAATTACAGCACATCGGCAACTAATATTTAGGCACAAAGGCAGCTTTTTCTCAGCATTTTCTTTAAGGCGTGTAAGTTTAATGTAAATCTGTGAACGTTTGTGTTTTGTACAAAAAAGGACCCAAACCCTTTAAGTGTGTGCAGCGTTCAGGGGAGTTATGGTGCCATTGTTCAGTTTTAGATTCAATTGTATAAACCAGAGGGTCAAAAACTAGACTTGATTCAAGACTGTTTTGATCATGTGGTGTACAGGGTCAAACAATACATTCAAACAAACCTCTTGGGCTAAGACTAGTGAAAGGGAAGTCAAGATGAGTGAAACCTTAGAAAGTTATACTCTATAGTGTAGAAGTCTTCCCTGAAGAACAATGCATTGGTTAAATGTAATAATTATCATGAATGTGATGTGTAACCATTCCGGTTCTAACCCCTTGCAGCTGATTTTGGCTTCTGTGCTCAAATAACTCCTGAACAGAGCAAGCGTACAACTATGGTTGGTACACCATATTGGATGGCCCCAGAGGTTGTAACCCGTAAGCAATATGGACCTAAGGTGGATATCTGGTCTCTTGGTATTATGGCTATTGAGATGATTGAAGGAGAACCTCCTTATCTTAATGAGAATCCACTCAGGGTAAGTTACATCTAGGCTGGTAACCTTGTTACTAGTAAGCACAAATGTGACCCGCTCTAACGAAATGAGGATTGTCTAGTGAATTTCACATTTGCATATTTCATAATATTCCAAACAAGCAAATCTTAATATTTTAAATGAAATAAAAATCAAGATCATACGACCTTCCTGTCTGAAACAATGTGGAATTTTCGACGCCCTTGACGCTTAATTTTACGACCCGTTTTGGAAAACACAAACTCCATAAAAATTAATTTGAAAAAACGCGACGTCTCACACACTCATTAAAATAATATTAATATTTTTGTTTACGATAACGAAAACATCAATTTTTAACCCCCCGTAGTCAGGCAAACAAAATTACCAAAATGAACAAACAACTCAACGAAAAGTTAGATTGTAATGTGTAGACAATTTCACCAATAAGTTTGACAATGTTTACCTGAAATTTTAGAGCAATTTGCGTTGATATTTCCAACTTGAAATGCGAGTTTTGTTCCGTCAAGTCAAAACATAGTAAAGACAGCTGTCACTCAGCGCATAGCATCAACCCCCACGGGTATACTCGGCTTGAAGACCAGGGAACATTCGCAATTTCATGTTTCTCATGATTTTAGCGAAATTTCTTACCCAGCATGAAGTTTAACTGAAAGATTATTCCTTTAACATTCAGAATTATTTTGGTTTGGAACAATTCAACCTTGAAAAACCACAAAACAATGATGGAAATTAGACACTGTTTTCCCAACGTTCGATAAACATTCCACTGTTCCATACGTCGTACGTGTAGCAAAGTTTGTGCATGGTACGCGCGCAGTGTTCGTGTGTACATTGTCGTATTACCAGCGCTGCAACTAGCTATGGCAACAAGACCGGGTCGGGTGATCGGACTCTCACACGCTGCATGGATAAACAACGCCTCGGTCTGTGAGCCATACTAAATCTCGCGACGCGGATTTATGAATGAGAGATGTCATCGCTGATAAAACAGGGTTTGCCTTTGGTGACCTTTGAACCCCTTTCAGTGTTGACACATGTTTTTGGTGGCTATATTTAGACACCTCTAATCTTTGGCTTTCCAATGGTACTCTTGGTGGCGCTATGCAAGTTGTGTGAAAAGTTTTGCGACGCTCGCCAAATTTGGTGTTTTCAATGAATGTTCGCTGTCTGTCCCGTGGGATTTGGAACATTTTTGGATAATTACGTCAAGAACATGGCTCAGAAATCGTCTGTTTTTACATCTTTAGTAATCTTTTGACGAAAAGGTAAGACCATAGTAAGTTTAATCAAGATTTAGGCAACCTAAAAGTGTAGTAATAAAAAAAATTAAAAATTCAATAATTTTCATTAATTGTTTGTTATGATTATGTTCGGTGTCAAATTACACGAAATGAAACTTTACTAGACATTCCTCATTCCGTCAGAGCGGGTCACAAATGTTTTCCCTCCTGAAAAAAAGGAGCATTAACACCAGTACCTTCTGTCCCTTAGTACGGGCAAAGCGAAGCATAGTATTGTACGTGCATGCATTTGCACGCTAAAAACTAAAGGGACATGTTGACTTGGATAGGGCAAGTTGCTCCATGAAAAGGTTTAGTAACTGTTTGTTATGAAACTGCATATGGTTAGAAAGATGTTTTACAAGTAGAATATACATACAGTAATGATCCACACAGCTTCGAAATTGCATTGTTGTCCTTGAACAAGGTGAACTAACATGTCACGCCATTTTGTGGAGTCAAACTTTTCACTCCATAAAATGGCCGACCATGTTAGTTCAGAATGAAAAAGGGAAAACCACACAATTTCAGGGCATATTTGTGTGGATCATTATATTCTACTTTAAAAAAATCTTTCTTACCATATGCATTTCATTAGAAACGGTTACAAAACGCTTTTCATGGAGCAACTCGAACAATCCAAGGCAACGTGTCCCTTTAATGGCTGCTCTCAAGTTTTTCGGGGTGTCAAAAACTGTCTGAAAGGAGCCAGTTTAGGACAAATTGAGGGGTTAAGACGTCATTGGATGTCAAATGGTTAAGGGTTCCAGTCCCACTCATGACCCCTGTAGGTTTATTTGCCACAAAACTCAACTAACCATACTGTATACATCAGATGGTATAGGGCAAACATGTCAGTTGTTGAATGCTATCAATAGACAACAGTTTAGTTTGCTTTGAATGTACAGTATTAGGGTTTTCATGAGTGTGTAGTAAATTTAAATAACAAAGACTGACTTGATTACTTGACTCACAGCCACTATGTAATGTCATCAAGATTTGGGAAAGTTGTTCTTGTCTCTGATTGTTCAGGGCATACAAAACAGATGATTACTATAAACTTGCCAAAATGATGACAATTCACGATGAAACAGTTAACATCGAATGATGACAATGATGATAAACTTTGACACAACTTCTCATGGCTTAGAACAGTATAAAACATGGCTGCTCTGTACATCACACATGTCTACACACCAGTAAAAACTGTATACATTCCCTGTACCTTACGGGGTACCAGTTACCGGTGTCTGGTTTGCGTTTATTGTACAGTTGTTTTATTTACAATTTGTGAATGAGTTAAAGAAGCAGTCACTACAAGTGCAATAGAAAACTTGCATTTATGAGTAAAGTTATTTCTCAATCACAGTGTGTTGCCTTTAAGTTGCCAGTAAATATTCTACAAGCTTTGATTCAATGCAACATATACAAATATGCAGCATTCAATGTACATGTGTGTTTTGTACATGTAGCTAAATCAATATTTGCAAGTCAAGGTTGAGTAAAAATGCACGGCTGAATTCCTTTATTTTGTTTTCATTTGACCTTAGGCTCTGTACCTTATTGCAACAAATGGTACTCCAGAAATCCAAAACCCAGAGAAGTTGTCACCAGTGTTTAAAGACTTCTTAGCCCAGTGTCTAGAGACTGATGTTGAGAAGAGAGTAGGCAGCACTGAGCTTCTTGAGGTAGGATTAAGAGTCTGTTTGGCTCACACTGTGTGAGTCCTTGCTTTATAATCCTTGATCCAGCTTGGTGGATAATATACAAATATTGATTGCTTCGAGTGCTATGGTTAAAACTATGACTCCCGAGGTGATCCCCGGGAGCGTTCTATCTAAAATAGAACGCTACGGGGATCACCGAGGGAGTCATAGTTTTTAACCATTGCACAATAAAAGCAGTCAATATTTGTTTTATAACACCCCAAACATTTTTAAATACTGTACTATTATTATTAAGTTACAGACCTGAATGCTACAATCCACGGACGACGCGAATACAGATTGCAAACACTTGTACTGTGCTGCATGTAGTGTCGTGCAATCTGAAATGGTTACAGACTATTAATTTATCATCCTCGTACACGCAACGGACGTCTGGGTACTGCACGCCGTGTGCTAGTCTTCGGACTAGCGCATGGCAAACCGACGCACTATCACACGGCCGTCGTTTAGCAAAACTAAGACATGTCATGTGATGCGCTCTAAACCAATGAGCAGGCAGAATACTTGCAAGGGGTGTTATAATACATACTACATAGGAATTCTAACCCAGTGTTGGTGTTGTTTTTGTTATGTAGAGGTTTCCTGGCTGACTGGCTTCATACTGCTTGCTTCAAACTCTAAATACAATGTTGTCCAGAAGTGCCGTTTTTTTTTCGTTTTTTTATTGCCTCCCCTCAATTTCCCTAAGCTAAATTACTGTCAACGACTGGAAAACTTGTCTTAAATAAAAAAAAAACGCTTTCTATCATACAATTCAGTTTCCATTCCTGTGCCGCGCTGTAGAAGGCATCAAGTTACCCCCATCAAGCCAATCAAAACAATTGTCATGTGTCCAACAACCCTTCCCAATACTTGAATGGAGTCAAAATCTACCGTTCAGAAGTCAATGTAACAACAAAAGATGGTGATGTAAGGAGAAATTGATTCAATGGATTATTACCAGAAACTGCTCAGATTGCACCACAGAGTATCTAAAATATTGAGACCTTAGGAAGGCCCTGGACCCCATGCTTTTCAAGGTTCCGGAGTCTATGTAGCCATAAAAAATTATGATTTAGAGAACAATTTTATTGAATGCATTAAGCCAGAGCATGGAGCATCTACATCTAAACTGAAATAAAAAATTCAAGGGCCTAAACCAAGGGTCTGTTGTAACATTACCAGTTACAATATATCAAGAAGTACACCCTGTACACTACCAACTGTTTTACATGTGTAACAATTTTAAGAAGTCTTTGTTGCATTTTTGCTTCTTTTCTTCCTCATATTTACCGGAGTGTCTGATTATCTACCCATCTAAACCCCAATCACTTGTTATTAACAAAGCTCGTATTGTATTGTTTTCTTCATTCAGCATCCCTTCTTGAAGATGGCCAAACCTCTGAAGACACTTGTGCCATTGATCATTGCAGCTAAAGAGGCTAGTGCTCGTCACTAGTCAATGTCTGGCAAGGAGAACGGTTCCCTTCGTGTTTAGGTAGGGACTTTACTTCAATTTCCTACACAGAGGACCACACTTAAACTCAGTTACCTCATTCAAGATCCTTCATTGTCTTTTCATGCTCCTAATTATCAAAAGGCTGTAAATGTTTAGTCTTTTACAAATTGAATTTAAATTTTTGCTAACTTAACCTCAAATGGTGCTTTAAAATCATTTTCTACTACGTGTATTTGCTTTTGCAATTTTAAATCTGATTTTCCTTGTACAAAGCCCCGAGTTCCCGGTAATACAAATTGTGTGCAAAAAAAAAAACACATACAAGTGTAGTTGTGTACTGTTAAGTGCTCTTTGACATCAGGTTTAATTTGCATCAGGGATTAAGAATATTATTAGTTTTTGTTTGGTATACAGTGCTTTCACACATCATTATAAGGGTAAAACCAGCTAACACGAGTGTGTTTTATAACACAAATATTGAATGTATTTCATTCGTGCATAGTTGCAGAGTATAATGCCTCGGTGGAAATCTGGCTCTTCCACTTCACTCAGCTGGGCCTTCCAAAATGGACTAGTTGAGGTTGCACCTTGTGATTATACATGTATCCTGCAACAATGCACATATTAGTACTTACTGGCATCCAATATATGTAGATGATTATTTCATAACTCAAGTCGTGTATTTGTGTCTTTATTCGTCTGTTTCTAAATGTTGGTGGTTTTGTTCCTCTTTTATCCCTAGAACTCAGCACTGAGCACTTTGGAAGTTTGCTGGAGGGAATCCAACTGTTTAATGTTCAAATGGATTTTGTTTTTCAAAGAACCCCTAAGGTTGGTCCTAAATAAATCAGGGTTGCTGATAAAGTAAGAATTAACCCTGTAAAATTGTCATTAAAAACAAATGTTGATATTGCATCTAAGACTTAACGGTACATTAGTGGACATTATTGGTAATTACTCAAAATAATTATTAGCATAAAACCTCACTTGGTAACGAGTAATTGGGAGAGTTTGATGGAATACAACATTGTGAGAAACGGCTCCCTCTGAAGTGACGTAGTTTTCGAATAAGAAGTAATTTTCCACGAATTTGATTTCGAGACCTCAGATTTAGAATTTGAGGTCTCGAAATCAAGCATTTGAAAGCACACAACTTCGTGTGACAAGGGTGTTTTTTCGTTCATTATTATCTCACAACTTCGATGACCGATTGAGCTCAAATTTTCACAGGTTTGTTATTTTATGCATATGTTGAGATACAGCAAGTGAGAAGACTGGTCTTTGACAATTACCAAGTGTCCAGTGTCTTTAAACAAATAAATAACTATCCAACAAAATTAACTTAACCAATGATAATAAAAATGTAACAGTAAAAATGTGGGATTGTTTTGAAGAACTACCATATAATGTAACTGCATGAGCTTCGCTCATTTATGAGTACATTTACAATGTATGTCAGAAATGTAGCAGTCAGACAAATGGGAGAGCTTGTTTACATGTATCACAGGTTTTTGAACATTGCGTTTTGTTAAAACTTATCCAGCTAGCTTTGGTTCTATATGTTTTTATGGTATGTAATATGTTTCCCATATTACTTGCACGTGGTGCAGTTTCTAAAGAATACTACCTGTCAACATCTGGCCATAACTCTTTGGTTTTATTTACTAGAATATCCTTTCACATTCTTATTAAGTTGAACACCTTATGTTAACTCAATACTCAAACTGTTTGACTCTGCGTAGAGTTATACCTTGCATGATCAGTTTCACTCCTTGACCACTCATTGGTTTATAAACATAAAATTGAATTAAACTAATTCTGTTATCTTTATGTGATTTGGGTAGTAAGGGATTGCATATCCACTTAATACTGCAGTTTCTAAATTAATTACATTGCATACTGTCTGAGGCGCTAATTATAATAACCATACTCCAATCATAAACTCAAATCTAAACCTTATTAGGGTTTAATGCGTAACGCAGTAAACCGATTTAACACCGGGAAATATGCATAATTATAGTCACGTTGCACAGTCGGGGTAAGCGATTGGGATTGTCAGGGCGCA
Source organism: Asterias rubens (assembly GCF_902459465.1). NCBI lineage: Eukaryota > Metazoa > Echinodermata > Asteroidea > Forcipulatida > Asteriidae > Asterias > Asterias rubens. The sequence continues at coordinate 5,844,404 of NC_047074.1, forward strand.
TTCAGACGTGGGTCCATTGTTCTTTTCAACCAACCAAAGCAATGCATTTCGGGGAAAGGGTGCTTGTCTTTCTGGGAACCGTCATTGAATATTCTGCCACCGAGGAGTTAGGTAGCACGAGTACCGTGAATACGGAAAGGTTTCAAACATCTAGTGTGTATAAAGGGCCAATAATTGCGAACAACCCACAGATTAATAGTCACGATATTTCACGGCCTTTGTAGGTTACTCGGGGTATAACGGGCCAACATTCTCAAAGCACGAGTACAGGTACACAAGGACAAGAAAGGGCCAACAATCATAAGTTTTCTGGCAGCTTGCCGTTTAATATGAAAGTTAGTCAGAGCTTGTGTTAGTCAGGCCAATCAGGAATAAGTAACCCTAATAGTTTAGTGTACAACTTGGCGAACTCTAGTCAATATTCAGGGTATTCCATACATAACAGGGATGGGGGCATGTAGTAGGTTAGGAGGGACATCATCTTCAATAGAACTGGGTGGTGCCCAACCTTCAAATGCAGGGTGCAACATAAATACAGTAGGGAGCAGTAGCATGTAGGGGTCCATTGATTGCACAGCGGGCTCTTGAAGCATACCGACGGTGAATAACATGCAGCATATGAATTAGCCATCAACTCCCTTTAATCCATTGATATCGGTTTGTAGCGAAATGGGCGAGGGCCTACCGCTAACCTTAACATTTTAAGATTATTCATAGCGAGTTTGTGGATTTCGCTGTGATCTTATAATAATAATAATAATAATAATAATAAGACTTGTAAATGCGCACATATCCACCCTGCTGGGTGTTCAAGGCGTATAAAGAAGAGTGATCCTATAGTAGTACAAATAGCGGTCAAGACACAATAATTTTTGCTGGCTGTAAACGAGGGGGGTTCTATAATATGGAAAGAAAATAAACACAGGCGTGCAATTACTTCTATACATACATGGACCTCTGCATTTTGACTTATGCAGCAGTGTATTTGCGAGCTCATCTCCATAGAACACCTAGAATTGTTGAAATATGTCAGATTGTACGCACAGAGAGCAGCAGCTCGTCCAATAAGGGGGGATGGCGCACTTTTAGAATGAGGCAGCAATTAACACCAGTTAGATCATGGGCATCAATAATTGACGATGAATTATGGGCATTGCACGTCACAGCACCATGTGTTCATCAAGCTCTAGAACAAAGTGTACATAAAGAATAGAAGGGAAATAGCAAGTTTCATTATAGCCTTTCGGAATGATTGATCATTATTAGGCACTAAATGGCCAGCTTCCATAAATCAAGTGGTAGCCTATTGCATAATATTAAAATTAAAGACCTTTGCATCTTCTTCCATTGGTACATACGTATCTGGTATTTCATATGTTTAATGAATAGGGTATGATGGCCTTAGCTTTCGATCCAAACCGGACATAGTTCAGAGGCATAAAACAAGTACAAACGAATACATATCCATTTATAGAAAAAGAGAGGGGAAAGGGACTAAGGGAAGAAAGAAGCGGGAAAGAAAGAAGCGGGAAAATAACAGCCAATCAAAGTTTCTATTTCAGAAACAATTGGTGGCTATGAACCAATACGAGTAAAGTGGCGAGGACAAAGGATGTTTCGTATGAAAGGATGGATTACTGGACCATAAAAGTGGTAAATGCATTGTTCGTTAACAATGCAGGGAGGGAAACATGAAAGGGTAGAATTAGAGAACAAGTTGCATCATGATGCAACTAACAATGGTCAATTAATAGAGAAAAGCAAGATCAAAGGTACGAGGTATGAGGGACCTGTGGAAAAAAGAAAGGGGGGTTACTTACATGAGATAGTTATAGTAACAAATATATAAGAACAACTTTAAAAAATTAATTTATACTTTATTTACAGAATATTACAACATATAAGTTCTCAGGCAGAAGTGAAGTGGGGGAGGTAATGGGAAGTTATTTAACACCAGTGTTTATGTTTAGTCCAAAGGGTTTGACTGTCTTGAGTTGGTGAATCCAGTGTGATTCTCTATGCTTGCAGTTATATTTCATATGTTCATAAATTGCACAATTGGGAGGATCCAACGGGCAGTTTCATTGTTTCTAAGATGAAAGAGTTTTGTAGACGCTTGGACCCTCGGCAAGATTCAAGATGTCCTATTACATTTCCAGTGCTGAGCAGTCTGGTTAGTATTTTACCGCCAGTCTGCAAAATATTGAATTATTCGGTTGAGTCCCGGGGCGAATTAGAATAAATCTGGTATGTGGTTTGGGTAGTATGGGATTGCATATCCACTTAATACTGCAGTTTCTAAATTAATTACATTGCATACTGTCCGATACGCTAATTATAATAACCATACTCCAATCATAAACTCAAATCTAAACCTTATATATGAAAGTTACATACTTTGGTATACCCAACATTTTCTTATCTTGTTCTTGCTTATTTGGAACATTTCTACAAATATTTAATATACATAACTTGGGTCCTGCGAACAAAATACTGATATCTACATGTAGTTAATACAAATGTTTATCCATTATACTTTTGATCTTTGTCAAATATTTTAAAGGTCACATCAAAATTGTTCACTTAAGAAGAAAGCAACCTTACATGATTCGTTTTACAGTAGAATACATCAAAGTACTTAAGCAACATTTAATGATGTTCACTCTCAAACCAGAGGATTGGGTTCATGTTGTCATTTTTGTGGATCCAATATGAATTCAACCTTGAGCCTCTCCTGATATGCAATTTGTTCTTTTTTTAGACCCTCTAAATAACATGTTTGAGTGCTTTCTTCATCATCTTCATCCTTTAGCCCGGTTCATACATGTACATGTACATGTACATGTACATGTACAAGTACATGTACATGTACATGTACTTCCTGAGAATGTGATATGAATTTAGACGTCACATATTCCCAGCGAATAATTTGGAAAAGTTGAGCTGTGTTCAACTGCTGCGAAAATGGAGCTGTGACGTCAAAATTCATGTCGCAATCGCAGGAATTAGGAACCATGCTTTACTGATGCATTCAGACCAAACGTTGACCGGGTGTAGACAAAGGGGAAACAATTTAAACAGTAATGTTTATGTTATACTCCTTTATATTAATTGTTTCATACATGATTGTGTAAACAATAGTTTAACCTGGTTTGTAAATAATGTTTAATAATTACAATATTACTGAAAGAGACTAATCAATGAGTTGTGATTTTAACCATTTTAAAAGTAGCCCCTTTGCACATATCGTAGGATTGCCCTATGCAAATTTATTAATGCCATTTTTAACATGCAGCTCCAGTTTATTTTTATCTGCTTTCTTATTAAATGTTTTTGTCTAAACTGAATCTTTACATTTTCTTTTTTTAATGTTAATAAAAAACATAAATTCAACTTTGCAAGTCTGGTTCAAAAGGAACTGGTACAATAAGTCAAAAGTGTTTGTTTGGTTAAAGGCAAGTATGTATTTTGTATATTTTATTTTGTCAGTTGCTGATTTTCAGTTTATATTGATTAAAAAAAGGAGATTGCATGATGTATTTAACTACACAATCATTTCTCATTATGTTCGTGTTCTTCAATCTATTGGAAGTCAAGTAAATCAACTGCAAGAATCAACTGAATTTGATTACAAGCTGACATGTAAGTGCTTATTCTTGATCTTTAAATGTTCTTGAGGATCAGCTTCATACTCTTTTATTAACTACAAAATGTGTGGTTTTCTTAACTACCCTTAAACGTCACTCTCTCATAATGATTTTGGGGTAGGTAAACTCAGAAGTTGACAAAATAGTGTGGGATGACAGATTAGTCTACATGTATATGGACACGTTATGATGTGCACACACAAAATCCTACCATGTACACAAAAACTAATCCTTTAAATTAGCCTAGTAGTGAACTAATGAATACATTTTCAGAACGCTTCAATTTTTATTTAGTGGGTCCAGGGAACATCTATTCGTCTGTTCAGACCATCAGAACGAGAATTGTGCCCCCAAACACAGTTATTTACTCATAATACAACCTGCCTTCTGAATGCGCCCCCAAACACAGTTATTTACTCATAATACAACCTGCCTTCTGAATGCGCCCCCAAACACAGTTATTTACTCATAATACAACCTGCCTTCTGAATGCGCCCCCAAACACAGTTATTTACTCATAATACAACCTGCCTTCTGAATGCGCCCCCAAACACAGTTATTTACTCATAATACAACCTGCCTTCTGAATGCGCCCCCAAACACAGTTATTTACTCATAATACAACCTGCCTTCTGAATGCGCCCCCAAACACAGTTATTTACTCATAATACAACCTGCCTTCTGAATGCGCCCCCAAACACAGTTATTTACTCATAATACAACCTGCCTTCTGAATGCGCCCCCAAACACAGTTATTTACTCATAATACAACCTGCCTTCTGAATGCGCCCCCAAACACAGTTATTTACTCATAATACAACCTGCCTTCTGAATGCGCCCCCAAACACAGTTATTTACTCATAATACAACCTGCCTTCTGAATGTGCCCCCAAACACAGTTATTTACTCATAATACAACCTGCCTTCTGAATGCGCCCCCAAACACAGTTATTTACTCATAATACAACCTGCCTTCTGAATGTGCCCCCAAACAAAGTTATTTACTCATTATACAACCTGCCTTCTGAATGCGCCCCCAAACACAGTTATTTACTCATAATACAACCTGCCTTCTGAATGTGCCCCCAAACACAGTTATTTACTCATAATACAACCTGCCTTCTGAATGTGCCCCCAAACACAGTTATTTACTCATAATACAACCTGCCTTCTGAATGTGCCCCCAAACACAGTTATTTACTCATAATACAACCTGCCTTCTGAATGTGCCCCCAAACACAGTTATTTACTCATAATACAACCTGCCTTCTGAATGCGCCCAGTGGACCTGGAACTTGTTACCAAGGCTGCTCAGACGGTAAAGGGGCGGACACACGGGCCTCAATAACGAGACCAGATTTTATCAAACAGTGACCCAACTGCTACTTCAACTCGCATTAGGCAGAACGCGTAATAGTCCTTGTGTTTGCCTTCATGTTATTTTGTGCATATTTATTATTTTGTGCTGTTATATATATTTTTGTACATTTTGTGTTGTTTTGGTCAAATAAATAATCAAAAGTCCATTCAGAAACCTAGACAAACACCTCCTTAACATGAACTGTCAGAGTGTACGATCTAAGCTCCCAAACTTTCATAACCTGATTGATACAGAGGACCCAGACGTAATCGTGGGTTCAGAATCCTGGCTTAATGGAAGCATCGCCTCTGGTGAAGTTTTTCCTCCTTCCTTCAGCATTTATCGCAAGGATAGAGCTGACTATGGTGGTGTTTTACTAGCAGTAAAAATACTTAAGTTGCTCAGGAGGAAACCAAACTCCAAAGTGACTGTGAAGCCATATTTATGGGCAAGTATTCATGTGTACATTGGAGCTTTTGATAGATCGCAACAAACGGACAACGCCTACTTGAGACAATTGGAAATCAGCATTGAAAAAATGTCTAGGCAGGCAGCTATATGTCTGCTTGGTGACTTTCACTTACCCGAAGTAGATTGGACAACAAACGGCTTTAAACCTAGTGGCAGATACCCTGGCCCAAGTAAAATCATGATAGATATCGCCATGGATAACAACCTCTCGCAGATTGTGAGTCAACCAACCAGAGACAACAACATTTTGGATCTCTGTTTCACTAACTACATCTTTTGTGTACAAAGTTATTGTCTAAGCTGGAATTAGTGACCATTGTTATCGACGCCAGTATTGGATCTAAATTCATCAAACGCCCCCGGAGGAAGGTTTTTCTCTTCAATAAGGGAAGTTACATGTATACTGACATTGCCATCAAAATGAAGCCCTTCAATGACCAGCTTTCACACTGAAAAAATGAAGATATGGACATAGAACACATGTGGACATCTTTTAGAGACGCCCTACAGGCAGCAATGAATGACTATAATCTAAGTTATGCTTGTCAACCTTGGATAACTGGTATAACAAAAAAAGATAAATCCGAAAAAACAACGCCTCTATAAGAAAGCTCGCAAAAGAAACAGCAAAGTACTCTGGGACAAATTCAAGCTACTGAGACGACGCACCGACCGAAAGATCAAGAAACAGTACAAGACTTACGTAAAAGATGTCATAGGAGCCAGCGTACATTCGGAAAATACTAAGCCATTCTGGAATTTTATTTAAAACCAAGAGACAGAAAGTTTTTGGAATTTCTTCTGTGAATGTTGCTGCGCACACCATCTCTAGTGCAAAGGACAAAGCCGAATCCCTGAATAAGCAATTTTGCTCCATTTTTACAGAGGAAGATCCAACTAATATCCCTGATATTGGCCATGGCTCAGTTCCAGATTTACCTTCTTTGATCATCAATCGCCTGGAGTCGAGAAATTGCTTCAGAACTTCAAAGTAAACCAGTCATCCGGACCGGAGGCTCGGACCGGACAACATCCCTGCCTGAGTTTTGAAAAAGTGCTCAGAATCAGTAGCTCCAAGACTTCAGAAGATTGTTCAGAAGTCTATGGATAGTGTGAGGCTTCCTGTGGATTGGTTGAGTGCAAATATTTCACAAATTTTTAAGAAAGGTGATATGACAAGCCCTTCTAACTATCGCCCATTTTCCTTGACCTGCATTACCTGCAAGTTACTTGAACATATCATACACAGTCACATAATGAAACACGTTGATAATCACCACCTGCTTAATGACCTTCAACATGTTTTTTTTGGAAAGAAAGATCCTGTGAGACTCAATTGGCAGCCCTAACTGACGATTCTTGACAAAAGAAGCCAAGCTGACTTCATAAGAATGGACTTCAGTAAAGCGTTCGACACGGTTCCCAACAAACGCTTACTCACCAAATTACACTCACCAAATTTCAGGAGTTCCTCTGTTTCATTGTTATTCCTCATGTATATTAACAACGTCCCAGTCTCAATAAGTCTCAGGTCTGCTATTCGCAGCTGATTGCATTTTGTACAGAGAAATAACATCAAATAATGACTGTGTCGCCTTACAACAAGACATCAACTGGCTGTGTGAATGGGAGAAAACACGGCAAATGAGCTTCAATGCTTCAAAATGTTTTAAAATGCATATGACACATAAAATTAAAAAAACTACTCATCAATACCGGAAGTGATTCAACAAAAATACTTAGGAGTGGAACTAACTAGAGATTTTTCCTGGTCCAAACACATCAGCCAAGTTACATCTGGGGAAAATAAGAATCTTGGCCTCCTTAAGACAAACTTGAGATGCTGTGATGAAAAGACCAAAGCCACTGCCTACAAGACACTTGTTCGACCTAAATTAGAATACTGCAGCAGCATATGGGACCCACACAAACAGAACCTCATAGAAGCAGTTGAAAAAGTTCAGCACAGAGCAGCACGCTTTGTCGCAAACGATTACAGGCGTGAAAGCAGTGTCACCCAGCTTCTACAACAACTTGAGTGGGAACGACTCGACGCTAGTCGTTTAACTGTTATCTTTAAAGAACTAAACCATCTTGCTCCATCCAACAAAGACTACCTGAAGGTGACGCGGGAGGAAATACCACACAACAGACCATCTAGAAATTATCACAAAACAACTTTAAAAGAGTCACAATTAACAAAGACTGCTACAAGTTTTTCACTTTATCCATAAACAGTCCCAAAATGGAACCTGGTACCAACTGATACGAAAGAGACAACTAATCTAAAATACTTGATGCCATTAACCTCGGAAAGCTAACACCAAAAGCCCATTTTAAAATGTAGGTAGCCTGCATGAGCACGCATGACAAACTATGTGTGTTAACAATGCTCGCCCTCGATTGGTTGAATAGATTCCATCTTGGGAAGAGATTTTAGATTTAGATGATTTAGATTTTTTATTCGTCATGCCCAACATGAAAATCACTTCCCCGAATTTGCACATTTAAATACAGTCGTTAAAAATAGCACAAAACACATGAACCGTATACATTAACACAGCAACAATATAATAAAAATATCACATTGCACAAATAAATAGTTTAAAATACATCGGAATTAAAATATACATAAAAAACAGAAACTAAACTAAGGATGACTTGGAAAGAAAAAGGGGGTGGGAAAAGGAGAAAAGGAAGGGTGTGGGAGGGGTGGGAAGACAATACATGGGAACGAGGGAGAGGCCGTAGGAGACATGGATTGGGAAGTACGAAGCAAGTTATCTAATAAAATTGTTGTTAAAATAGGAAATTGCACTGGGTAAGGAGAGACGATGACGATTAGTGTTGGATTTGAGTTGACGCAATCTCCCAGACTTATTAAAAACAAAAAGTGTATGAAGTGGGTGGGTATCATCAAGTTGTATACCTTCAAGTTTTGACACTAGAGCTGCCTTGTAGATGGAACCTAAGTCTTTGAAAGGAATACCAATGAGCTTACTAGCAGATCTAGTGATTCTGTTGATTTTATTTTGATTACCCACAGACAGACCATTCGCCCATGCAATGCAAGACAACGCAATGACAGACTGAATTACACTTTTGTAAAACAACATGATAATATCCTGGTCAATGTTAAAAATCTTAAGTTTCCTTAAAAAATGCATACATTGATTAGCCTCAGAGCATAATTTCTGAGTATTAACATTCCACTTTAAATGGCTATCAATGTGAGTCCCAAGGTATTTATGTTCAGTGACCATTTCAATATCAACACCATTTATGTTTACAGACTCGATCTCCATCAGATTTTTCCGAAAATCAAATACAATTTCCTTAGTTTTTTTTGCATTTAAAACCAGAAAATTTTCTTTGCACCAATTTACAAACTTGGCAATTTCATATCTATACCCTGTCTCATCCCCATGAGTAATGAATCCTGTAAGTGAAGTGTCATCTGCATACTTGACCATGGAACACTCGTGGCATTACTACATGTAAGATCGCTTGTATACAATGTGAACAGTACTGGGGATAAAACACATCCCTGAGGGGCGCCTGTATTGGTATGAACAGTTTCAGACACTGACTGCATCTGAGAGTCCAACTCTCTGTGATCTATTTGTCAAGAAATCGTTTATCCATAAAATCAGATCCGGGTTAATATTCATCCCCCTCAGCTTGCCAAACAGAACATGAGGCTGGATCAAGTTAAAGGCCGAAGAAAAATCCACGAACAAAGTCCTAACATATGCTTTAGGACGATCAAGATGGCTATAAATGCCATGCAACAATGTTAGGATGGCATATTCAACGCTATGCTCCATTCTGTAGGCAAACTGCAGGGGATCAGTGAAAGGTTTTGTTTGATTAACAATGAGATCTTTAACAATCCGTTCAAAACACTTCATGACAATGGCCGTAAGAGCCACAGGCCTATAATCATTTAGCAAAGTGGGTTTAGGTTTTTTGGCAACAGGAATAACATCAGCAGATTTCCATAATTGAGGAATTGTGAAAGTGTCCAGGGACCACTGAAAAAGGTCTCTAAATAATGGAGAAAGTTCCCTGAAACAGGAGTTCCCTGAAACAGGATTTCAGAACCTTGCCGCTCAGTCTGTCCGGGCCTGCAGACTTACCAGTCTTTAATCCTTTCAGTGATCTTTCAACAGCATTAGTATCTAATATAATTTTTTCATCAGCAGTAATGTGATTTTTTAGTTTCACCTAGTTCATGATTAGCACCAGTGAAGTCTTGGTTGTTAAATCTAGCATAAAAGTTATTAAGATCACTCAGGAATGCTGCGATACCACCAGGTGGAACGACTACGTTGGTTTGTTTCCCACATCCGGTAAGCGTTTGATGCCCTGCCAAGCACTCTTCCACCTTTTGACCGCATTTCTTTTTACTTTGTCGAATATGTTGAGAAAGCTCCTTCTGGATACTCCTTTTTCGACCAAGTCACCGGTCTTGAGGGCAAGTTGGTTTCTTTTCAGGAGCTCACGAATGTCCTTATTAACCCAAGGCTTACTGTTTGGGTAGATTTTAATTTCTTTTGTTGGTATGATCATAACTTCGCAAAACTTGATGTAGTCCGTGACGGCATCGGTGGCCATGTCGATCGTACCCAGTTCGGTAAAGAGGCTCCAGTAAGAGGGGGGTTATTTTTAAAATACATTACTAATGCAAAATCAACTTTGTTATCAGAGGTGGTTCGTGAGTAATAGGGCAGATACTCATTATTATTATTCAAGACTATTCCAACTATTCAAACTCATGAGGCAAAAGGAACAGTCAGGTTTTCAACAAGTGATTATATTCTGCTGTAATATTGCATCAACATTTATTTCAACAAAACATAATACAAAGTTCGACCAACTTATTTATAACTTCTGTCACAACCCTGTTTTCGCCGCAAATGTTTCGCAAAAGTTGAGCACAGTTCAATTAACTGCTGCGAACAATTTGTTGTGAATATGTGATGTCAACATTTGTATCACATTCGCATTCACAGGAAGTATGAACCGGGCTATAGTAGGAGAGAGCCATATGGGTGTTGGCGCTGGAGCTTACGCATGCACTCATAATGTGTAGCACAATCAATACATACTGTCATACAGAACTCAATGTAAAATCTGTTGGTTTGCACAAAGGTTGTGAAACATCCCAACTTTCTATAGTATTAAATTTTGAAGGGATGTATGAGAGAGGTATGCAAAACTATAGTTGTAGTACTAGTTTGGGTTGGGCAAACTCTAACTATAGTTGTAGTACTAGTTTGGGTTGGGCAAACTCTAACTATAGTTGTAGTACTAGTTTGGGTTGGGTAAACTCTAACTATAGTTGTAGTACTAGTTTGGGTTGGGCAAACTCTAACTATAGTTGTAGTACTAGTTTGGGTTGGGCAAACTCTAACTACAGTTGTAGTACTAGTTTGGGTTGGGCAAACTCTAACTATAGTTGTAGTACTAGTTTGGGTTGGGCAAACTCTAACTATAGTTGTAGTACTAGTTTGGGTTGGGCAAACTCTAACTACAGTTGTAGTACTAGTTTGGGTTGGGCAAACTCTAACTATACATGTAGTTGTAGTACTAGTTTGGGTTGGGCAAACTCTAACTATAGTTGTAGTACTAGTTTGGGTTGGGCAAACTCTAACTATAGTTGTAGCACTAGTTTGGGTTGGGCAAACTCTAACTATAGTTGTAGTACTAGTTTGGGTTGGGCAAACTCTAACTATAGTTGTAGTACTAGTTTGGGTTGGGCAAACTCTAACTATAGTTGTAGTACTAGTTTGGGTTGGGCAAACTCTAACTATAGTTGTAGTACTAGTTTGGGTTGGGCAAACTCTAACTATAGTTGTAGTACTAGTTTGGGTTGGGCAAACTCTAACTATAGTTGTAGTACTAGTTTGGGTTGGGCAAACTCTAACTATAGTTGTAGTACTAGTTTGGGTTGGGCAAACTCTAACTATAGTTGTAGTACTAGTTTGGATTGGGCAAACTCTAACTATAGTTGTAGTACTAGTTTGGGTTGGGCAAACTCTAACTATAGTTGTAGTACTAGTTTGGGTTGGGCAAACTCTAACTATAGTTGTAGTACTAGTTTGGGTTGGGCAAACTCTAACTATAGTTGTAGTACTAGTTTGGGTTGGGCAAACTCTAACTATAGTTGTAGTACTAGTTTGGGTTGGGCAAACTCTAACTATAGTTGTAGTACTAGTTTGGGTTGGGCAAACTCTAACTATAGTTGTAGTACTAGTTTGGGTTGGGCAAACTCTAACTATAGTTGTAGTACTAGTTTGGGTTGGGCAAACTCTAACTATAGTTGTAGTACTAGTTTGGGTTGGGCAAACCCTAACTATACTTGTAGTACTAGTTTGGGTTGGGCAAACTCTAACTATAGTTGTAGTACTAGTTTGGATTGGGCAAACTCTAACTATAGTTGTAGTACTAGTTTGGGTTGGGCAAACTCTAACTATAGTTGTAGTACTAGTTTGGGTTGGGCAAACTCTAACTATAGTTGTAGTACTAGTTTGGGTTGGGCAAACTCTAACTATAGTTGTAGTACTAGTTTGGGTTGGGCAAACTCTAACTATAGTTGTAGTACTAGTTTGGGTTGGGCAAACTCTAACTATAGTTGTAGTACTAGTTTGGGTTGGGCAAACTCTAACTATAGTTGTAGTACTAGTTTGGGTTGGGCAAACCCTAACTATAGTTGTAGTACTAGTTTGGGTTGGGCAAACTCTAACTATAGTTGTAGTACTAGTTTGGGTTGGGCAAACTCTAACTATAGTTGTAGTACTAGTTTGGGTTGGGCAAACTCTAACTATAGTTGTAGTACTAGTTTGGGTTGGGCAAACTCTAACTATAGTTGTAGTACTAGTTTGGGTTGGGCAAACTCTAACTATAGTTGTAGTACTAGTTTGGGTTAGGCAAACTCTAAGGAGCTGTGAGTTTAAGCCACTTCATGCTCTTGAGTTTGCCAGAGGAAACTACACGCGCATCTAATGGAGTGGTTTGGATCTTATGAAATGTTATTTTACAACACTCAAATATGGAAATGAGAAAAAAATACGCAATTGAAATGCAGTGGATTTTTGCACTCCTTTTTATGTAAACTGTTGTTCAAAGGCAAAAGATTATGATAAATGATATGGCTCTCTAAAAGCCATTCAGCCAGCCCTAATTGTGAGAAAATTTACTGAGGAGTTGTTATTGTGTGTAAAGTAAATGGGATAAAAGATCAGGGCCCAATTTCATAAAGCCTGTAAGCACAAAAATGTGCTGAAGCAGAAAAAAGTGTTGCTTAACTGAAACAGGCTAACAGCCACTTAAGTTTAAATTGTTGTGACTGGTGCCCCAGTCAAGTTTTGCTAAGCAAAGCAGTTTTCCAAGCATTTTTTTTCTGCTTTTAAAGGAACACGTTGCCTTAGATCGGTCTAGTTGGTCTTTTGTTAGTTCGCAAAGTAAAAGGAAAACCACGCAATTTCGAGGCAAATGTGTGTGGATCATTGTATTCTACTTTATAATCATCTTTCTAACCATATGCGTTTTATAACAAACAGTTACAAACGCTTTTCAAAGACCAACTCGACCGATCCAAGGCAACGTGTTCCTTTAAAGACTCTGGACTCTATTGGGAATTGTCAAAGTCTAGCCTTCACAGTTGGTGCTCAACATATGCACAAAATAACAAACCTGTGAAAATTTGAGCTCAATCGGTCGTCAAAGTTGCGAGATAATAATGAAAGAAAAAAACACCCTTGTCACACAAAGTAGTGTGCTTTCAGATGCTTGATTTCGAGACCTCAAATTCTAAGTCTGAGGTCTCGAAATCAAATTCGTGGAAAATTACTACTTTCTCTAAAACTACTTCAGAGGGAGCCATTTCTCACAATGCTTTATACTATCAACCTCTCCCCATTACTCGTTACCATGAAAGGTTTTATGCTAATAATTATTTTGAGTAATTACCAATAGAGTCCACCGCCTTTAAGCAATTTCATCAAGCTGTTAAAGGCAGTGGACACTATTGGTATATTAACCCTTTACATGTATAAGATAAAAAGTAAAATATAAAAAGTACACATGAAAAAACTGCCATTCTTGAGCAAATCCTTATACCTCCAGCACAACGCTACACAACTATTTATACACTCACAGATCCTTGTCATTTGATTTGTGGAACACACGTCAAACATCATACGTAATGTATTTACTGCTGCATTGTTTTATATATTGATACATATAGGACTCTTGGGACACTTCAAAACGTTTCCAAAGTTAATCCCAACAAAGGTTGTGTCTCAGCAGAGAAGGTTGGTGTTTACATGGAATCGTCTACGTTACATATCTTCTTTAAGGACTTTCAAGAACTTGCTCTCTTTTTGGTGTGAACACATTTCAAATGACAAAGATGTATGTATATGTATGTATTATAAATACAAAACATATATTGAATACATTTTGTTCCAGCATCGTCACAGAATATAATTGCTCAGTGAAATCTGGCTTTTCCATTTCACTTGGCTTCGTTTGTGCTCACAGTCTGCATCAAAGTGATCACCAGCATCCAATACTTGTGTAATACATAATTATACAATGAATACAGTAGTTAAATACTTAATTGGCAACAATTTTGGCTTGGGAGTTGTACAATTCCTTTCACATAAAGCGCATACTCTGCATAAACGCCCCAATACTTTTCTTTGCAAAGAAGGGAAAGTTCAAATTCACTTTAGTGATCCACTTAAATTCTATATATACAAATGAGAAAACAAACTATTGAAAAATGAGTGCATCCAAAATTAAATTTGACTTTGGAGCCCTCTTTATGAATATGACTTTAGTATTGCACTACCACATGAACCACGAAGCAATGTGCTATGGCCTAACAATTGTTACTTTTATCCAAGTCCAAACATTTCAGGCACTGCCATGGACTGGAGTATAATTGGTGGGCGATTCCTGCCACAACACCTATTATGTTTGGTGTAGGGGCACTGGACACCTTTGGTAATTGTCAAAGACCAGTATTGTCACTTGGTGTATCTCAACATACATGTATGCATAAAATAACAAACCTGTGAGCATTTTGACTTAATTGGTCATCAAAGTTGCATGAAAATAGTTAAAGAAAAAACACCCTGTTGCACAAATGTGTTGCTTTCAGATGCCTAATAAAAGGCCTCAGGCCTCAAGTCTTTTAATATTGGAGTGAAAAATCACCTCTTTCTCAAAAGCTAAAAATCATTTGTTTTTTGTGTTGTGTGTTTGGTATTTTGGTTGCCTGGCTTGTGGAGGGTGTGTTTTGTCTTGTTAATATTTGTTATTATCTTGAACCAAAAGGTCAGCCACTTTGAAAGTGACTTTCTGTCGCTATTGGCTTTCCCTGCCAGGGTTCTTGTCTTTTGTTTTGTTTTGTTTCAAGTGGTTTGTGTACCACCCCCACTGGAGGTGTTTCCGTCATGTGCATGCATGTATCTGCCCGCGGCCAGGCCGGGTTTCTCAGTACTTTGCTTAGTGTTTTTACATAGTTGTATTCTTCTTCAATCAATTGTATTGCTTGTTCTTGTAAATCTGTGTTGTGGAATTTTTTGATGTATTTTTTGTTTTCATGTTTACTGGTAAATCAAATTAAATGAAAAAGCTACGTTACTTCAGAGAAAGCCGTTTCTAACAATGTTTTATACTATCGACAGCTCTCCATTGAGCGCTACCAAGTTGCCAAGTAAATTTTTATGCTAACAAATATTTTGAGTTATTACCAAAGGTGTCGAGTGGCTTTTAAAAGTGAGTTAGATTTAAGCATTGTTAATCTCTAGATTTTGAGCAATGTCTTCCATACCGCTACTTCTCAAGGCTTCCAGAAGGACAGCAAGTGTTGCTTGCTCATCTTGCTTCTGTCTCCATAGCGACAACATCCTCTCAATCTGCAAAACAAAGAGAATTCAGAATAATCATACCATCTGGCATTGGCTAAAGAAAAAACTAGGTGGCAATTTGTTATTTTGGAACATGCTTTTTGTCATCGTTCATAAATTAAAATCCAAAAGGAAAATAGCTACATGCCTTTCAGGCAGAACAGACATTTTAAAACTTTTTCAACAAACGGGGCCCAATTTCATGGCTCTGCTTACCGTAAGCAACAATTAGCTTGAGGAAGCAGGGAATTCTGTGCTAACGTCAAGTCTATTTCACAGGTTCGTGAGGAATTTTGGCTTGTGTACGTGCGTGCGTACTCCACGTTACTAGTGTCTACGCTTACACAGCTAGCGCAGAAATCAGCGTTTACCATGCAAGCGGAGAATGGTGCAGAGCAAAGAAATTGGGCCCTGTTCCCAAGTAAAAATGTTATAAGGATGTTTATACATGTACAGTATACACAAACTGTGTGCAGAAACGCATTTTATTTATGTGATACACAGAAAGGAATAAAAGCAAAAAGCAATCAACCTTATTTTGATGCAAATGGTTTCTCCGATCATTACCAAGTGCCGTGTGTAATGAATGATCCGCATACAAATTCCCATCAAACATGGAAAGGGTAAATACAGTTCAATGAGGAATGCTAACTTTGCATCATTTAACAGTTCTATCATGGGATACACAGTGGCCATTTTGATCATGGTTATAACATGTCTAATGTTCGTGCAAATTGTGTGTGTATTAACAGGCATGCAACTGTAACTTCAATAACAAAGAGGAAATTACAAATTTCCATTAATTTTGTAGTGTTTTTTCAAGTTGAATGGCACAATCGAGAATATAAAAAAAGAGGAATTCAGCTGATCTGAAGAAAATTTGCACATGACTTAAACATGTCAGAGAACCTACATGTAGGGATCACACACCCATTGCTTGAATGTGTAACTAAGCAAGCCAAATAAGTAAGACTTGCAACAGTCTGTTCAAGAATCTTTAACAAACCTGTTCTTTATCTTGGTCTGGTAGCTTCTTCTTGACTGAGTTAATATCTGCCTGTGTAAATCCAAGTTTATTAGCTAGAAGAATCCAATCTTTACGACTTGCCATTCTGGCTACCACCAGTAGATCCTTAGTCCTAGGCAGTTCATTATTGGAACCCTGTACGACACAATGATATAAATTGCCAGATAAACTCCTAATTCAAAAGCTTCTAATGAATATACATTTGTAACAATATTTATCAAAAATATTGAATACTGTGAATCACACCCGCAGAGACAAAGGGCCCTTTTGTATACACGATTGATACCAGTACAAATGATCTTTAAAAATATTTCCGTTTGAAACCACATGCAAAATAAATTTGTCCCCAACCCCCAAGGGTTTGGGTACTTTTTGTAACACAAAACACAATGTCCACAGATTTACATTAAACTTACACAGTTTGAAGATAATGATAGTAGAAAGCTTACTTCAAAATATTAAAACAAATAATGAATGTTTATGATTGCAATGGTGCGAATATGTTCATGAGTTGGAAGATGGAATGTTCTATTCAACGAGGCGGAGCCGAATTGAATGGAACATTCCTGCTTTCAACGAATGAAAATATTTGCACTATTGCCAAATGAAAAAGATTCATTATTTGTTCTATATAAAATCCAAGTAGATCTTTGTCATTTTGATTGGAGGATACAACTTTCAAAACAAACAAAGCGTAGGCCTACAATTTTTAATTGTGAAATTACACCGGTCCTTTTGGGTCAGCCTGTTGGATTCAACAGGACAATGTGCGTTCTGTACAGCTATTTTGAGACACGCCAACGCCGAATGTATGTGCCTTGCAGTAACACTGCTGCGTTACCAAAGACATGCGCACGCGGATGTTTTTACTCAGCGTGCAATAGTACTTTTCAAATGGAACGAAAAAAGACACGGTGAATGGAAAGAAAGATGCACGGTGAGTGACGTAGCGTGCAATAGTACTTTTATTTGCTATCACGTGACAGACAATCCTCCAATCAAATGGCAAGGATCTGCTTGGGTGTTATATAATACTTGCTGAGGTGCTGTAGTTTTCGAGAAATGAGTAAAACAATGTCATGAAAAAATGTTTCACATGCTAAAATAATTTTCATGACTTGTTTTTCTGAATCAAAATTTGAAAGCCTCGCACATCGACGACTCAACCGTAAAAAAAAAATCACTTGAATTTGCCGCGAAAACGCTGACCACATTGCGACCACACCAAATACAATGCACAAATCACACATTACACAACGCACGTGCAATACACAACGCACGAGCGAGACACACAGACTTGGTTTTAACGGTCAGTCGTCGTCATCGACCGTCATCAGCAGGCAGCATGAACTTCATGCAAGCGTGGTATGATAGCCGGAAATTCACATGCATTTTCGTTCAGATTATTTTAGGAACCAATCTCATCTCCACGATCCCATAAACCATGGCACTCAGGAATTGCCTACTATGACGTCAGTATCGGCAACTGAGTGACACGCGGTGCAGTGCAAAGCACCTTAAACCGCATACATTCTACAGTTGCTTTGTAGATTGGTTCCGCATTTTTTGCAACTCTTCACATGACGATTTTTTTCTGCAATTAATTCAAGGGCATGCCGTTCGTTCGTTGTAAAGTTTGAAACATCAAATTTTTGTAAGGACAATAATGTTTGCATCTCTTTGGTGTTTTAATATAATGCAGTTGCTAAAACGATGTTTTTTCTGCTCGAAAGTTGGAGCCTCTATTATCTGTAAAACAGCCAATAACTAAGCAACAATAGTTGTGACGATCGTCATTCGAACCATCCGCATAGAGGTTCAATGAATGGTTCATGATGTTTCTTTTCAAATTTCTATACACATACACTTTTTGCCCAGTGGAAATACTTAATGGCACTGTCTTTCGTAACTGTTTGTTTTTAATTGTTCTCCAAAGATCGTTTTCAACTTGCCTTCGCCTAGTTTCAAAAATTAAACCACCTATAATATTTAAACGATGTGCAACCACAACAAATACTAAGTAAAATATGATTTTACATTAACTAATTGATTTGTTTAAAATAAATACAAAAATACAAAACATTATCAGCTTCTTGACCTTATAATTCTAAAATCGAATGGACAAGAACAGATACAAAATAAACAATATTGAATTATTACTCTTAATTTCTTCAAAAAATTGTCAAAGACTAGCCTTCACAGTTGGTGTATCTCAACATATGCATAAAATAACAAACCTGTGAAAGTTTGAGCTCAATCGGTCGTCGAATTTGCGAGATAATAATGAAAGAAGAAAACACTCTTGTGTCACGAAGTTTTGTGCTTTCTGATGCTTGATTTCGAGACCTTAAATTCTAAACTTGAGGTCTCGAAATCAAATTCGTGGAAAATTACTTCTTTCTCGAAAACTACGTCACTTCAGAGGGAGCTGTTTCTCACAATGTTTTATACCATCAACCTCTACCCATTACTTGTAATCAAGTAAGGTTTTATGATGATAATTATTTTGAGTAATTACCAATAGTGTCCACTGCCTTTAAACAAAAATCTGTATCAAGAGTATCACATGCCCCAAAAATATTTTGTGGACAGCAAACTTGTACTGCATTATTTGTATTACTTTAAAATCATTTCAGACTAATTAAATGGGTCAAAGAAAATGCTCTGAAATGGCCTTAGATTGCACCAGAAATCATTTTATAGAGTTTAATGTTGTGTATTTTATTTAAAGTTCAAATACAAACCTCGTCAAACTGACACATGACTAGAGTGACACAAAAACAAAGGATTGAACTGTGCAAGTCTTCATTGAAAAACAAAAATCAAGTAGACTTTTTTGTAACCTGTTTGAATTGATAATGTGTTATTTATTGTTTGCATCTTCTTTTGTTACAATGTTTAATCATTATTGCAATCACGGTGAAAAAATAGTGGAATTCTTTCATCCTTACAATATCTGTGATTTAAAGCCACTCATTTTCAAGTCCAAAATCAAAAAAAAATAAATCAAAATAGTTTACTTGTATACAAGAGAAATAGGTGCCAGAAATGCATCAGAAACCACCAGAGAGCACCTACATCAGTAGCCAAAGCTTCCACTGGGCCCTTAAGAGGGCCCTGAACCCCGGTCGAGACAGACTTCGCGCTGCGCGCTAGTGTTGTGTGCTTTGTAGGCCTACACAATGTTTCTATTTTTTGGTAGGGATTTTAGGTTGCACTCCCACTTTTTCAGTTTGCACTCCCACTTTCCAAATTCCTGGCTAAGACACTGACGCTAAGAAAGGTTTTATGATAATAATTTTTTTGAGAATTTACCAACACTGTCTTTATGTGAAGCTTTTCTACCATCATTATCTTCGAACCGTGTAAGTTTATTAATTCCAGCTACCGGGCAATCTCGGTAGTCTAGTTGGTAAGACACTGCTCTAGAATTGCAAGGGTCGTAGGTTCGAATCCCACCCGAGTAACATGCCTGTGATATTTTTTCACAGGACTCGGGAAAGTATTGAGTGTACAGTGCCTAACACACATCGGTGTATGGGTAAAAAATACAAAAATTAATATTCTTTATCCCGATGCATATTTAACATCTATTATATACGCGTAAGTTTAATGTAAATCTGTGGACATTGTGTTTTGTGTCCTACAAAAAGTACCCAGACTAGACCCTTTATTTGTTAAAATAAAGATAAGACCACACACAAAATCCCTGACAATGTATAAAACCATTTGGTTGTTTGGGGGGGGGGGGTCATTTCAGTATGTTTCAACTTTTACACAAACAAAGTCTTTCTTCTACATGTAGCTTTCGATATAGTTTCCCTAAAGTACCTTAACAGAAAAAGAAACATAGAGCCAAACAATGGGAGTTTTAAGCTAACTGACCAGTTTAGGTGTGTCATCAGCAGGACATGTGAAGTCCATTAGAGCTTGCACTGTGTCTTTAGGGAGCTCCATTGCCCATTTTACAAAATGTTCCTCATCAATGGAATGGGTAAGCATGTCTCCCACTTGATGAAGAAACACCTTAGCTGATCGTTCAATCACTTCCTAATCATATCAGATATTCAATAAATAGATTAAACACTGAAATGCACAATCATATTGTAACAATCAAACAACCCTCAATACTTCCTGGCAAGTAGACACACACATGGTGTTACCACAAAAGAAATAACTCACCATACAATGCCTCAAGCATCGAGCATGTAACATGTGTAAGCACAAACTTTTTCAAAGCAGGGCAAGATTTTACTTAAGAGTAAAAAGTTACAAGCCAGAATAACATATACACACAGTTGTTAACATGGCTGTGACTTGCTTAGAATACGCCTCTCTTAATATTTATGCATGACGTCATAATTCTTACCCAAAATGAGGCTATGGGCGCACGCCCCCCACCACTTGCAGTAGCTGCGCCCATCGCCTCGTTTTGAGTTAGCATTGTGACACCTCATGCATAAGTATTAAGGGGCGTATAGATGAGAATGAGCACAATGTTCTACTCAACAGCTTTGAGAACTTACATGTATAAGCCAAGCTCTTCAAGATTGATAGAAATACCATTTCTCCAAAATTGATTCCTGATGACAAACTTTTCGCTATTACTGAAGGTACAAATATTTACAGATCCATTTCCCAAATTATCTTATTTTAATAACAATCAAAGAAAAATTTAACTACTTGTGCCTACAGGTGGATTTGTCTCACAGAACTCAATAAAACACAAGAATATACAGTGTGTTATACACATGTGCAAGGGTAAGAACAATTTATTTCTTTATCCCAGATGCAAAAATAATATATATTAAATCAGTGCAGTACCCGCTGCTAACACAGGATACAGTGCTTACATGGTTGTGAAGGGCATGTCACACCATGGCATTTTGCCTGAACATATGCCAACATATGCAAAATATTGAAAATACCTTGGTGTACGCTGATGTAAGTTAAAGGTAAGTTGGAGATACGTCGTTTACATTAAGAACACGCTGTGATACGCTGTTGAAACATGGAATATGTCGAGCCGCGACAAAATAGTGAGCATGTTCAAAATACATTCTGGATGAGTTGCCCATAAGGTCGTGGTAGGTTTGACCATAGAGAAAGGACCACAGAAGGAGTTTGAACTTCTTAACTTCAGAGGAAACACGTTCGTCGCCGCTAATTCGTTCCAGTCTAATGTTAATCTTATTGTGGCTGCTGGCGCAAACCTCCACTTTGCGGTCAGGCAATTGACCAGAGTGGAGAAGTGCACTGCATTGTGGGTAACCGGCGTGAGCAGAACCCCAATAATGAATGAAAGAGTGGCAGGAAAAGAATAGTCTATAAGCTTATACCATAGAGAAATGACCAAAGTCTTTGTTTGAAGTTGGGTAACGTTGGGGAACATCATGGCATACATCACGGAAGAGCTCATTACATGACAAAGAAAATTCACTATTTCTTTAGCAGGCGATGTCCTGCAATTCGCTAAAATATCATATTTTAATAATTGATACATTTTTCATGATTTTGGTACAAATTTCATGAATTTCGGTTGTTTTTCAAAAACAAAACATTAACATATAAATAGCTGACATTGAAAATCTTTGTACTCGACTGCGCATGCGATGAAGTCTAATTTTAAGATAAATTTCTACTCAATTATTGTGGAATATCTTGCCACGAAATGACGCCAGAAAATAGACACGGCATTCTTCAACGCATGCCTCAAATGAGCTGTAGTTTACCAGTGTAAAATGCTGCGACGTACCTCGCGCACAAAGGGCCATTGATCTGTATTGTTACTGCCCGGGAAGTTTGAACTCCTTCTGTCTCTATGGTTTGACATATGCTGACATGTACATTCCTCGTAGATTGGTATACGTTGATATAAGTCGGCTGACGAGATGATAACGTATATGTGCCGTATGTCCAACGAATCTAACGAGTCCAACGATGTATCCACTTATGCCCGGTGACCATGTTACCATCTCCATGATGTTACATACATAACTTTGTTATAAGTTAGTGATACGCTATCAATGTATTGGTCATGCGCTATGTATACGGTCATTGCGCTATGGATACGTTATAAATATATCAACTTTTCCGATTGTTGGGAAGTTGGACGTTCTTGGACATTGACAATTTTTGAACTATTTTGTGTCTAGTCGGCATACATTCAGGCAAAACACCATGGTGTGACAGGCCCATAAAGGTAAGAAAACATTTTTGTTATCCCCCCTGCAAATATAACATCAACTATTTACCTTACTCTCATCACAGTAGATCTCACTAAGAAGGTCCATCAAAACATGTAGATCAAGAGGTTGGTTATTATTCAAGCACTGAAACACAACTGCAAATCAAAAACACAATATCATCTTCCAATAAATTATATCAAATAAATTTACAGTCTCCTTATTTGGGTACCCCAAACGAAGATATTGTAATTTGCCACTTCTCAGTTTTAATTGGTGATCCTCTTAAAAGTGCTACTTTTTAATTGGTATTGTAAACTTGGTGTGATCCCATGCGATACGGCAGTATACCGTTGTGTAACTTCTGTCTTGCATCTCTGAACAAAGATTGTGACAAAATAGGGAGAGTGCAAGCATCTAGATTGCATTCCCTTTTCAAAAGAAAATTTCCAACTGAAGCTTCCATTGTTGTATCCTAAGCAGGGCATGATCCCTCTAAGATACACTATTGTAATACTTGCCTCTAACTTTTGCTTCAACAGAAGCATCAGCCATCCAGCGTGACATATTGCAGAATGTCTGAAACGTCAACTCGTTCTCCTTTGATCTTGGCATCATCTCTAGAATCTATGGATTAAAACAAACAACATTTTTCAATCCATTATTGATTCAGTATCATAAATGGCCACCAGTGTTCCACCATTCTGATTGGTTGAAACATGATCACATGAAAGTGATTACCGGTAACTGGTTCTAAATAGATTACATGAATGGTTGGAGCTGTTTGAAAGGTTTGCTGTTATACAAAGTAACGATGCTTTTAAATACACTGGACACTGTTGGTTATTGTCAAAGACCAGTCTCCTCACTTGGAGTATCTCAACATATGCATAAAATAACAAACCTGTGAAAATCTGAGCTCAATTGGTCATCAAAGTTGCGAGATAATAATGAAAGAAAAAAACACCCATGTCACAAAAAGTTGTGTGCATTCAGATGCTTGATTTTGTGACCTCAAATTCTAAATCTGAGGTCTCAAAATCAAATTACTTCTTTCTCGAAAACTACCTCATTTCAGAGGGAACCAATTCTCACACCATTTTATACTATCAACCTCTCCCCATTACTCCATTACTCCTTACAAAGTACATGTACATGTAAGTCAGTACACACGACTAATACAACAATGGAATTACCAAAACAATTAAAGAAAGGGAAAACCAGCAACTGACGAAGGCAACGGTTGAAATATATCTGTGTACAATAACAATTAATTAAGTAATTTATTTACAAAATCAAAGCCTACAAAAGGGTGATGACAAAATGAAGTTAGATATAGCATAAATCAAGGCATAGTTCGTAAACTAACTGAATCTACATGTATACTATAATGACGCTTAAATCGCATGGGCGCCGCCATTGTTCATGGGCGCCACCATAGTTTTCACGTCAAGTGGTTCCCGCACCCTGCTGAATTGATGCGTCCCGGGGTCAATTTTGGGGTACTCGTGGGTTGGGGGTTTGTGTTGTTTGTGACGTCTAAGTCAAAGCGCGAGCGTGTAATAACTTTGGGGTTGGGGGCTACCCTTGGGTTGTTTCATACTCGTCATACGCCCTTTGTGATGTCACAGTCGTAGCGCGAGCGTCAGTAACTTCACGCGTACAGTGGAAGCAAAGAACAATGCACAGTATTATACGGGGATCACGACGGAGGTGTGGGTTGTTAGAGCACGTTGGACAGGGAGAGGGTAGGGCCACACAGTGGTGCGTCTTGGCGACAACAAACTGACGGATAAAATGAACAGGGCTGGGGTAGGGAAATGAAAAAATGAAAGGGACTCTAAGGAAAGGAAAATATTAAACCAAACTGGGGAAAATCAAACCACTATAAGTGGGACCCGCGCAAAACCTGATGGCGTCACAGTAACAATATGTTTTTCATACTAATAAATTTGATACGATGGTCCAATTCAACGCCTTCAAATGAAAACCCTATTAGAGGGTATGTAAGCTATCCTCTCTCGGTTTCAGGTTCCCATTTCAAGGCAGTCTTCACACAGCCGTGATTGTGCAATCATGGCACAATTTACCAGCTAGCCATTGGGACTGATTTGTACCTTGATTAGTTTTGATTGACTGGAATAACTCTTAGTGAAATAATACGTGTTTAAAAACACTAATTGAATTAACTCTCATAATTTTGTAACTGTATGCCTTTCCTACTCCTGCCAATAGAGGGCGCCCTAAGGAGACATATCAATTCAACATGCAAGATTTATGCAATGTCAAGCTAAAACTTCCTCTCATAGATCATATATACCACCTATCAACAAGGTTTTTACAAATTATTGAAGCAAACTATAAACCCACTTTACGCAGGCTTCGAAGCAAAGATTACATTTGATGGGTTTCCCTGCGCACAAGCAAAAATATCCCTGCTAAGCTGTGAAATACACTTTATGTAAGCGCACAGTTTCCGCGCTTCTGTGGTGTCAATTCTTTGCTTACGGCGAAGCCGAATCATAAAATTGGGCCAGTTTCACAAGGTTAATGTGTACACAACAAGAAATTGCACATGTTTGAAGTGTAGGCCTAACCAAACTTACATAATTACACAGAACAGGGCAAAATTTCATAGCTCTGATTACCCACAAACTCTGTGCATACAATCACCATTCCCCGCTTAAATATTGTGCAAGCTCGGAATAAAATATGCTAGCTTAGAAGCACACAAACAAAATAAACCCCTGCTAAGCTGTGTTTACGCTTGACGTAAAGGCCCTGTCACACCTTGACAGGGCCTTTGCCGCAGTATGCCGACGTATGCAAATTTCTCTAAAGCGTTGCCATACGCTGGACTATCGATGGATTTTACAATTTTGAGCATATACAAAGCGTATTCATAATGAGTTGGACGTATGCATACCGTATTAGTAACTTACATAGAACGTTTCCATAACAAATGCTTAGTGTGTTGCCTGCGTTTACAACTTGTCCTATGTTAGACTAACTACTGCATATATAGCGGCAGCGTATTGCCGACAATCACAAGCGCCTTTGTAAGCGCCTAATGCAAAAGCCTCTAAGCGAATTAAAGAAACAATAAAATAAACAATTAGAGAAAGATACAAGATACAAATAGGCAAATTACAAAAAAGAAGCTTTAAACAAATGAGTTTTCAACAAGGACTTAAAACATTGTAAAGTATTAGCTTGGCGAAATGCACAGGAAGACTATTCCAAAGAAACGGTGCGGCGTAAGAAAAAGATCTGTGGCCATAAAAAATGGAAGAAGCTCTAGTAGCAGAAAGCAATGACTGTTGAGATGATCGTAAAGTCCGAGTAGGGGAATAATGATGAACAAGTTCAGATAAATAAGCAGGAGATTGACATGTTTGAGCCTTGAAAGTTAACAGAAGAATTTTGTAAACTGTTCGAAACTTAACTGGGAGCCAATGCAATTGCATTAGTACAAGTGTAATATGGTGAGAACGAGGCAGACAAGAAACGAGACGAGCAGCAGTGTTCTGTACATTTTAGCAAGATCTTTATCGGGGAGTCCATACAGAAGTGAATTGCAGGAATCAAGTCTAGTAGTGACGAAGGCATGAACAAGACGAAGAGTAGTTGCTTCATCCAGGTAGCGGCGAATTTGTGATATTTTCCTAATAGCCATGAGAGCTCCTTTGCGAACATTATCACAATGTCTACTCATGCACAATGATGAATCCATAATAACACCGAGGTTACGGGCAAATTCAGATGGTTCAATGACAGACTGGGCAATTTGTATTGTTGGCGGCGAAATCTTTTTTGCGAAACGAGATCTCAAAAATAAAATCTCAGTTTTTGAGTCATTCAAAGCAAGTTTATTTGACAACGCCCAAGATTTGACATCTTGAATGCACACTTCAACTTTTGCAATGGCAGAAGCGCGATCAGCTGGATCAAATGTAATGTAAAGCTGGGTGTCGTCAGCGTAAGCAACACTAGAAATACCATGGGCAGCAATGAGGTTTTGCAAGGGTGCACTGAACAATATAAATTCAAGTGGCCCAGCTATAGAACCTTGTGGAACACCACACCAGAGATGAAGGCGATCTGATTTAACATTGTTGATGAGAACATGCTGGGTTCTGTTGTTCAGATAAGAAGAGAACCAGTTAAGGGCAGTTCCAGTAATTCCATAGCGTGAAGATAAACATTGGATGAGATGCTCATGGTTGATAGTGTCAAATGTAGCTGAAAAATCTAACAGCACGAGGATTGCTTCCTTATGGTTGTCCAGTGCAATTTGAGCTCAATCGGTCATCAAAGTTGGGAGATAATAATGAAAGAAGAAAACACCCTAGTCACACGAAGTTGTGTGCGTTTAGATGGTTGATTTCAAGACCTCAAGTTCAAAACTTGAGGTCTCGAAATCAAATTCATGGAAAATTACTTCTATCTCAAAAACTACTCCACTTCAGAGGGAGCCGTTTCTCACAATGTTTTATACTGCCAAGCTCTCCCCATTTCTCTTTACCAAGTGAGGTTTAATGCTAATAATTATTTTGAGTAATTACCAATAGTGTCCACTGCCTTTAAACGACCGCTGTACCACGGGTTCGACTTTTGAAGTCCCTTCGTTCGAGCTCCTTCTCTTCCTTCCTCCATGGTATAACTTGCCTACAACTTTTATGTGGAACTTATGAGCCACACGCAGGCATATACGTCAAAATATTTGTGCATGCACAAAAATTTTCGCAACCTCGCCTTACAGCGACGTTTATCAATGTGTTTCAGCGTGCTCTTAACTTATACAAAACTTACCCAGAACTTATTTGACGTACGCCAGTGAAATTTTTATACGTCGGCATATGCTGACTAAAACGTCAAGGTGTGACAGGTTCTTAAGCGGGGAATTCACTGCTTCGAGCTAAGCGCTGAATCTTTGCTGCTAAAGCAGAGCCATGCATTGGGCCCATTTGCCAAGATTTTTCATGTGAAGCAAGTTCCCTGTATTAGGCCTTGGTGGCTAGTGAATACTTGACGACTAGTCAGTTTGAAGATACATGTAATGATGGCTTCCCTTAAAATGTTACTTGCTCAGGTGCTGTAGGTTTTGAGAATTTAGTAAAACAATGTAATGAATTTTGTATCAGTCTGTCAGTGAGACAAAAATTATTTGGCATGTAAAAACGTATTACCAGTTATGGTATCTTATGGTAAAATATCATAACTGGTTAATTTTGATATATATTTTTTGTTACTCATTTCTCAAAAACTACGGTAGCACCTCAGCAAGTAATATTACTAACAGTTTCTTAAACACAAAAGCAGCTTCCAGTAATTCTGCTTAGAACGTAACCAGACAAAATACCATGCCTCTTGTACAAGTAGTGAATTCAGGTATTCTGCTCAATTTCTGCAATTTTTAAAACAAAATGTTTTGCCTATTTATTATAAGCAGCTCTATAAAATTGAGCCAATCAACCACCAGAAAACATTGTCATAATTAAATCTCTGCTTTAGTTGTATTCGTATTCCCGTTAAAAAGTTTCTATTTGACATGGTCTAATTGAAGTAAAGCAAAATACTGGAATTTGTTTTGGCAAACGGTTCCCAGCGCAAACAAGGTGACTTCACCCATAAATCATTCCAAATCCCAGGCTGTGTTTTTTCGTCGTCCACGTTCCTCGACTGAAACGAACCCGGTCCACGACGACGCCTGCTCAGAGCTTTTAAATACGTTTTAACATGTTTTGCTAAAACTGAGACTAAAATAGTTTTTGTGACATTCTTTTACTCATTTCTCAAATACTACAGCACCACAGCAAGTAATATTTTCAAGGAAGCTTTCTACTATCATTATCTTCAAACTTTTTTAGTTTAGTGTAAATCTGTGGACACGATGGTACATGTGTGTGTCTTGTCCCAATCCAATGCCTTTTACAAAACCCCCAATTTCACGTACATTTATTTTAACGAAAACCCTAAACCTTTGTACTTTGTACATGTACAAAGTAATGGGTCCAGAACGCGGTTAGAAAAAAAAGGGCTGCGCAGTTCATGAGGAAGTAGTATAGACTCCTCTCAAGAAGTAACCAACTCTAGAGGTACATACTATATTGCATTTACCATAGGGAACGTTTAACAATAACATGGAAGTGACTGCATTCAGTTTACTAATTAAATATTCAAATGAAGACCACATGGTTAATTAATAAAGAATTTTCAAATTTTTACAAGTTCCCTTGGACATTGTGGGATAATCCCTACACAGATCTCTTCAGTCTCTTTTCAATAGTTCTTGACACTAAAGCAAACAAAACTAAACCTGCAAACAGTGTCAATAGATGGATTGCACACTTAGACATCTTTATTGATGTAAAACAAAAGTGCACGCGTGTACGTGCTGTGCACAACTCTAAGCCAATGCTCATGATGATAGCCTTTCACAAAACACATTTTATCAAAGATGACTGCAAATGCAAGGGGTCTATAGCACAATGATACCTTTGTTTTCATGGTGTGGTCCTTATTTAGATTACTAGTTGTCAGTATCTCTGGGCTTAAAACACCATTCTCATTACAACCCAGATCTTGAAATCGCTTCCATAAGGATTCTATCTCACCAATGGACACTGAGAAAAGAAAAAACAGAATGTACACTCTTTAAATCAAGTAATAATATGTTCAAGTCCATATTCATCACTGCAACAACCTATCTCTCTGAAAGTTTGTACATATACTCAGCGCCTTGAGAACTTTTTTTGGTAGATATGTGCGCTATATAAGACTTCGATATTATTATTATTAATATTATGTAGAATATTATCAAACTCAAAATCCAACTAGAATTAAATTTAGTTTTGACTTGTGCACTGAAAAATGTAACAATGTGTACAAAACTGTAGTGGGAATAAGCTACAGACTTTTGATTCCTTGTTAAACTTGTTCCTACTGCAACAACTACCAGTACATACGTCATGGGTCCCAATCGCTGCCTAAAATTTGAACACAATCTGTGAGGTCAAGAGAAAATCTGGGTTGATTTGACATGGAATGAACCCTAAAGATCAGGTTTTAAAGACACTGTACACGTATCATCAGGAACCACACAGATTTAAGTATTTGCACCTATAATGTGAGAACACTGAAATCAGAAGAAGACCTAGACACCCTCCTTGAAGAAGTGGAGAACGTGAAGTGGCACATAATAGGGCTCGCAGAATCACAAAGACCAAATAACCTTATCAAGCTACATGGATGTGGCCATACATTATTCACAACCTCTGCAACCAAACAGGGACTCAACGGAGTTGGATTTCTGGTTAATAAGAACATTGAAAATAATGTACTGTCAAGAGTATAAAGAAGTATCAGACTGAATAGCGTATTTGAAATTACAAATCAACAAGCAACACACAATAAAGATTATCCAAGTTTATGCACCCACTTCATCTCATGATGATGAAGCAGTGGAAGATCTCTACACTGACATAGACCGGATAACGACAACTGAAAGTACATCCTTTACCATACTTATGGGAGACCTAAATGCAAAGGTGGGTGTGAGAAGAGATTAGGAAGAGAAAGGTGTAGGTCCATTTGGTATAGGTAACCGGAACGAGAGAGGAGAAAGGCTTCTGGAATATGTTGCAAGTAGAAACCTGGTAATTGGCAATACATGCTTTGAGAAACAACAAGTTAGATATTGGACTTGGGAAAGTCCAAATGCAGCAACCCTTAACTTGATAGCCTATATCATAACTGACCACAAAATAATCAAGGGTTGACACAGGCAGTGACCATAGATTCGTCAGAGCAAAAGTACAGATTAATAAGAAGATGGAAAGGATTAGAAGAATGAAGCAGACTAAGAAAAGACATATTGATCTGGAAAAGCTTTCCGACAAGCAACATCAATTCCAGCTGGAACTAAAGAACAGATTCTCACTTCTTGAAGACATGATAGAGAATGAACCAGTTGATGTTATGTGTGAGCAAGTCACCAGCATTATCATTGAGGAAGCAGAGAAGCTAGCTAAAGGTCAAAAAGAGAAGATAAACACAACAAGTGTTTACACAGAATAGATCCAAAGGTTGACTGAAAAAAGAAAAGATCTCAAACCCTTCAGACAAACATCAGTCAAAAACCAGATCGAGTACACAGAAATAAACAAGACGATCCGCAAGCTGAGGCGGCAGCAAAAGTGACAAAACAGGACCAAGATGGTGAAAGAGGTGCTGGAGAGCAATAAAGGGCCAACAATCGTCCAAAGAAAAAAGAGGGAGGAAAAAAGCTGTTATTATAACTGAAAACAAAAGATGGGACAGAAGTTACTGATAAAACTAAAATCACAGAAACCATTGAAGAGTTCTATAGAGAGCAGTACGACATCGATAGAGCAGACTGGAGAACAGAAGACTGGAATAACAAGGCTGGTAGTGTACCACCCATTATTGAAGGAACAAGTGCAGAATGCTCTGAACCACATGAAGAAAGGAAAGGCTCCTGGAGAGGACCAATTAACTTCTGACATTCTAAAGTTGGAGGAGAGGATACTATTAAGATTTTGACAAAATTGTTCATTGACAGGATCCTTCAACTGGAACAAGTTCTCACCCAGTGGAATGAATCCAACGTCATCATATTGTTCAAAAAGGGGGACATGAAAGTCATCAAGAATTACAGACCAATCAGTCTTCTTCCTCACGTTTACAAAGTCTTCACCGAGGAGGATTTAGGACATCAGACCATCTACACACCTTAAGCCAGATAATTGAAAAGGCCAACGAATATCGTTTTAACATCTGCCTCTAGGCTTTGTGGACTATGAGAAAGCGTTTGGTAGTCTAGACCATCAGTCACTTCTTGATGCATTGAAGAAACAGATCAGTGATGGCAAATATATCCATCTCATCAAAGCTATTTACAAAGATCCAAGTGCCACAATTCATTTGGAGAATACTACCACCAGTGTTTTCAAAATCCTTAAAGGTGTCAGACAGGGTGATCCAATTTCTCCCAAACTCTTTACAGCAGCCATGGAGGATGTAATCAGAAACATGGATTGGCAATCAAAAGTAATTGCAATAAATGGGGAACATCTAACTCATTTAAGGTTTGCAGATGACATCATGCTTGTCAGTCACGATCCTGATGAGCTGCAGATAATGATTTGTGAGTTGAGTGCAGAGAGTAAGAGGGCAGGACTCAAAATGAACATTAAGAAGACCAAAGTAATGATGAGCAACAATCTACAAGACAAAACAATAACAGTTGATGGCACGACAATCGAGAAGGTGAATAGTTACATATACCTTGGTACAAACATCACCCTGGATGACGAAACGGCAGGAGAAGGCATCATAACCATAAAATAACAAGCCTGTGAAAATTTGGGCTCAATTGGTCATCGGAGTTGGGAGAAAATGATGAAAGAAAAAACACCCTTGTTGGACCAATTTGTGTGCTTTCAGATAGGAATAAAAGACTTCTAGCTAGAAGTCTTTTAATATTTTAGTAAGAAATTACCTCTTTCCTCAAAAACTACGTTACTTCAGAGGGAGTCGTTTCCCACAATGACTCTCATGTAATAACATAGTCTGAATTTACACGGAGGTCATGAATGCCATGGTACACGTATCTATGCCCCTGGTCTTGGCCTTTATGGTGCCACATCATAAGTTACTCATATGTACATGTAAGCCTTTTCACACTACAAAAAATCCCCGTGTTGGACACGGACACTATCCGGATAATGTTCACTGACCTTTTCACACTACAACTTTTCAACACGGTGTCGATCCGGAGATGGCGCACTATCTGCGTCGAAACCAACCCTGCCCGGGAGGTGGGTTGATAAATCTCTATCCGTGTCGAAGAAATTCCAACACGGATTAAAAGCTGTAGTGTGAACATTTCCGGGTTAATCGGTGTGGTTGAGTGTGCATGGCGCCATTAGCGCACACTACAGTTGTCCAGCGCATAAAGAAAAATAGGCGCTGCGTACATAAAAAGAAGCCGCGTCCTGCTTCGATCTGTGTAAGACCTTGCAGTGTAAAACGGTCCCACAATATCCGGATTGAAAGTTACATGTGTAACCAAAAAGCTGATTTCCTGCAGAGCTAGTGTAAAAGCGAAGCTGTTTGTATCCGTGTTGAAATTTTACCGAACCAACACCGACCCTACCCGGATAAGGCTTGACAGGGTTAGAAGGGCGATAATGTGAAAAGACCTATAGTGTGAAAAGACCTATAGACTACTACAAGATTTTGAAATGGAAGCGCCCTTAACTGCAAAATGGAACTGATTTGCCCTCACAAAGACAAAATTTCATGCCCGAATAAGCCCCTCAGATTAGAACATATAATTGCATTTTCTAAAAACAGAAAAAGGCTCAGATACATGTACATGTACATTTATAATAACAAATTCTTATAGCACTTTCACAATAACTGTTTCAATGCGCTTGTCATTATAAATGTACATTATGTAAATATTTTATAATGTAAATCGCATCGAGACCATCATTGTGAAT
This sequence comes from Asterias rubens, assembly GCF_902459465.1. Lineage (NCBI taxonomy): Eukaryota > Metazoa > Echinodermata > Asteroidea > Forcipulatida > Asteriidae > Asterias > Asterias rubens. The sequence goes on from NC_047074.1 coordinate 5,877,546, forward strand.
ACATGTATATATGGAATGTCCTTCTGATAAGCTCACCATTACAAGCCACAGCATGTTTCCTCAGCCAGTCTTCATTAGATGGATGTGTTAAATCAGCAACAATACCACAATAATCACCATCATTGGTTGAGGACACCACAGCTCCCATTGTATCTGCTAAAAACATTCAATAAGATTAACTGGAACAAAGTCAGAAACTTTCATCAGAAAATAGACCCATCAACGTCCCATCATTGATCAACATTATAAAAACATGTTATGCCCTAAAAATGTGCTCATTAGTTTTAAGTATTAATAAAGGCACTCAACACTATTGGTAATTACATAGAAACTTATGGAGCTTTTCTACAATCAAATAGTGTGAGAAACGGCTCCCTCTGGAGTCTGAAATAACAGAACTTTTAAGAAAGAGGTAATTTCTCAATCAAATATTAAAAGGCTTCAGGCCTTTAACCCTTCATAAGCCTTTGGCCTTTAACGCTTATATGTAAGCCATTTATTGGCATCTGAAACAAGGGAGTTTTTCTTTTACTATTCTATTGCAACTGCGATTTCATGTCGGATGAGTCACAAATTTTCACAGTTGTTATTTTATGGTTGTTGCAGGGTTCATCAAACCACATGCACCCGAACAAAAAAACTGTAGCGCTAAGCTTATATATACTTATTGACCAAACCAACAGCGGACGAGACGCCAATTACGAGCCGCCAATTGGGGGATACATGTACATGTATCTCGATATAACCGAAAATCGCGACATCGAATTATCGACAAATCATGGTTTTGCTAAAGTATCACGATGTCTTCCCTAATTCAAATTGAGACATCTCGCAACCACAAAGGGCCATTTCAAAAAATATAAAGACCCAGAACCAACCGCAAGATTCCCCAAATGATCCCGAAATGACAGGGTTTCTTTGAAAAAATCAACATCAAAGACTTTTGCGCACAGGGGGTCTCACACAGATACTACCGAAGTAACACATTGTATCATTTACCTCCCCTTTGTGTGGAGATTGTGTGCCACGAACTGCACACAACATTTGGGATCATACGTTGTATTACACAAAACCCAACTCATCAGTACTGAATGAGGAAGTGTACAATGTACAATGAAATGGCGGGATCTAGCTAAATACGCACACATGTAACAGTCATATGCAGTAGACACTTTAAAAGGCCCAGGTTTTCACACCATGGGTATACAGTACAGTACGATTTATTACTTTGTTCAGTGTATTAAAATTTGGCATTGTAAGATGTCAGAACTTTAGACTTCAAATATAAATTGCTATATTATCGAAGATCGCGATATTGATTTGACGATACATCATGGGATAATAACAGCAATATCGCCCAAGCTTATGTGGCACCGGGACAAAGTCGACGGGCGCCCCTCAAAACATTTTTAAAAAGACCTTCATGACGAACACAAACCACCGTTTCAACAATTTGTCTTTTTCATAGAGTTATTAAAACTTCAGGGGGCATTGGCCTTCATGTATATATACGCGGCCCGGTATGCGTGCATGCAGCACATTTTGTAAGTTGACAAAACAGCGTATGTTTACAGGGCCCGGAGGATGGCCATTTTGTAAGTTGACAAAACAGCATTGCGTAGCGTTATACATTAAACACAAACTCCAACGTGTACTTCATATTCAACGTACGTACAAAAGGTCGAGCATGTCTCCTTGCGGTCCTGTTGCGTTTGTGCAAGCAGCATCACCAGTGGGCCCTCTAGGTCTTATAACTCTAAGGTGTTTTTGTATAAAGCGACTGGTACCCAGAACATTAAAAAAAAATTAATTAATATTCTTTATCCCTGATGCACATTTAACATCTATTATGGTACCAAGAAGTCAGCCATTTCAAAACGGCATTTCGCATGCATTTTTCTCTGTGTCGCAGGGCATCCTGACTAATTTAGATTTGGTTTCAAGTCTGTGATCATGCGTTTTACTTGTTTTGATATATTACTGGCTGAAATAGCGCCCTCTTGTGGATAAACCTCCGTCATAAGAGCGAGTTAGAGCGTGGTAGCAAATCTACGGGAATTCTGCGTGGCTGATGCAGAAAAATAACCGCAGTCTCAGACTTTAAAGACAGTGGACACTATTGGTAATTACTCAAAATATTACTCATCAAACCTTTCTTGATTACGAGTAATGGGGAGAGATGGATGGCATAAAACATTGCGAGAAACAGCTCCCTCTGAAGTGACGTAGTTTTCGAGAAATTTTCCACGAATTTGATTTCGAGACCTCAAGTTTACAATTTGAGGTCTCGAAATCAAGCATCAGAAAGCACACAACCTCCTGCAAAACATTTGTTAGAAGAAACATACATTTAAAAGTCTTTTGAAGCCATGAAAAATGCTAGCCAATAGGAGACTTTCCAACGCTAGGCGGCAGCAGACATACCGGGTAAATTTCCATTGTTTACGTAGTTCTGAACATGCGCATAATTCTGAGAACAATGGATTTACCCGGTAAGTCTGCTGCCCTCTATCGTCCCAGAAAGTCTCCCATTATAGGGTTAAAGCCTATTCAGTGTTCTTTCTCTGCACAATGGGAAAACAGATCTGTTGATGTTGGAAGGGAAGATTGCTTCTTTTGCTTTCTACTGCTATTGTCAGATTGTGCAAAATTGACCATGCGGTATTTATTTCTATAAAACCTTTAATTACCTTGGCCCTAACATCATGGACATTATTATGCAATCCTTCGAAAATGCCATTCAGAAAATTTCTAGGTCTTACCCCAGGGTTGATTCCCTTAACCCCTGCCTCTGAGCAGGGTTAATTATTTCCTGGGAAAACGTCACTTCCCGGGAAACTCCCGGGAAATTCCCGGGAGTATTTTTGTAGTGTGAACAGATCAACCAAAAGATCCTGGGAATTTCTCGGGAAATAACTATAGTGTGAACAGGCAAAAACACACAAAACCTCTGGGTAAAACACGGACACAAAAGTCCATTCAATTACAGTTCTCGAAAGAAAAAAAAGCTGTCGCAGAGTAGAGAGCTCCCTTCCGCAGTTTCTAATAGCAACTTGCTCCCACCAGTGATCGCTTTTCTTGGTAGACCAGATTGACCATTGACCAATTCTTCCAGCAAGTGCCATGAAACCCGTCAATCGCATGACATATTCCATCCGATTGTTATACCGCATGTCTTTAAAACACTGTCACAGCAATCGTCTTCTCCTGACAAGCCGTCAGCGACGTCTTCCCAGAACTGCAAGACTTCTTCTCCGCCGTAATCACAGAAATATTGGTATAACAACACGCAAATACACATGTGCAGCCATTTTGGGGCGCATGTGGCAAGGATTTTGCAGCCGGCCGTAGTGGCATTGTGGGAACGGACTTCCGTCCACAAACATTGGTAACTTCCGCATGGGCTGACCTGTTTACCACATTTCCTGGGGTTTGATCGTAAGTGTGAAACGACCGTGCATATTCATGGGAAATAGTACTCCCGGGAGTTATCAAATTGTGATAGTGAGAACGGTTGCTGGGGTGGCGGTGGGGTTAAAGACTCCAGGGATTTTCCCGGAAGTTTATTTCCCGGGAAATGGCTCTGTAGTGTGAAAAGGGCTTAAGATGTTAAACTCAAAAAGTACGTAATACAAATTACTATTCAAAAATTCATGGCCTTCAGAACCACTTTGTGCTGACTTGTGGCAGGACACATATAAAACATTTTACTCAAAAATATGACCCCCCAAGTGTTTAACTTTTTCTATTATCTATACTATAGTGATGCTTACAACATGTAAATTGCAAACTTGTGCTTTTCAACCATGTTAACTTTTTTTATTGTCTATACTATAAAGATCCTTACAACATGTAAATCGCATGGGTGCCGCCATGTTGTTTTCATGTCAAGTGGTGCCCGCACCCTGCTGAATTGATTCATCCTGGGGTCAATTTCGGGGTACCAGTGGTTTTGGGATGTGTTTTTTGTTGTGACGTCACAGTCAAAGCACGAGCGTGTAGTAACTTTGGGGTTGGGGGCTACCCTTGGATTGTCAGAGGGTCTGGGTAGTTTCATATCCCCGTCAGCGCCCTTTCTGACATCACAGTCAAACTGGAGCGTCCAGTAACTTCGCACGTACAGTGGATGCAAAGAACAATGCACGGGATCACCATGGGGATCGGAATACACCTATCGCGATCCGCACTTGTCAAACTTTATAGTGTCAGACTTTTTGTTGAGCAATGGGTTGTGATTGGTCAATACGCAATGGGGCGGAGCTTAATGGATCGGTCTGTTAAAGGAGGCACGGCGACGCTGGAGGTGGGGGTTATAGAGCACGTGGGACAGGGAGAGGGCAGGGAAACAGTGTGGTACATCTGTGGGAAAGGGGTGGGGGAACTGCAAAAAATGACGGAACAAACTAATAAAGCTCGGAAAAAGGACTACCGATGACAACGGACAGGAAATTAATAAATGAACAGGGGAAAATACACGAAACGGAGAAGGAACCACTAACGGGAAAACATTTATTGGCCAAAAGTATCGTTTGTGCGACAGGACACAATTAGACACAAACTGAAAAAAGGGAATATAAAATTGATTATTTTTTTTTACTTTTAGACAATTTGGGGTGGGATAAAAATTTTTTTTTTGTTTTTTAAATACTTTTAGACAATTTGGGGTGGGATATTTTTGGTTAAGAAAATTGAGGGAGCCGTTATAATTCAACTGATTTTGTGTTTGTTTTATAAGAATATTACAAACAAAGAGGTAATTCCTTTTGCATTTTCTGTATTGCTAAAATCATTGACACATGTCGTTATTCTTAGCTAAAATCATCCTTGCCGTATGCCGTTTAGTTGAGCATGTTGAGAAGGACGCTTGAACGCAATGCAATTTCTGTGGCGTAAACACAGTCACACTCACAGACATCATACATGTCATATAATACCTAGTTTTTAGAAATAATAATAATAAATGAAGTCTTCTAGCGCCGGTATCCACAAAAAAGTGCTCATGGCGCTTGCTCCAATAAAAATATTTCCCCTTGGTTGTTCTCCAGTAGTGCAAAGAACAAGAACAAATTCCAATGTCTAGGGACCCTATTTTCTAATGAATGTTACTGAAATGCTTTTGAAAAAGATGGGTCTTCAGGGGTTATTTGAAAGTGTCTATTGTCTGGATGGCTCTGATGGAATCAGACACTAGACACTAGTATAAGGCTCCCCCGTGAGCTCAAGGGGGAGCCTTATAGTTTTTAGAACTCTAGAAGTAGAATGTGGTAGACTGTTCCACACCTTCTCTGCAGCTACCTGGAAAGAAATGCGCCCGCAGATGTTTCTGCCGATTAGCGCTGGTCGTTTGTGACTGTTTGTGACCGCGGTAACACACGTGAAACCTTTGAACACGACTAGTTGTAACTCTTTCTGTTCCTTGCTCTATGGTTAGACCATGGAGGAAGGAAGAGAAGGAGCTCGAATGACTCGCAAAACCACAGAGTAACAGAAGAATACCCCGACAATGCCCCTGTCTGACCAGTGGAAAAAGATAGGAGACCTCCTGCTGGACGGCCGATTAGTGAGCGCGATTAGATCTCTTAAAGTGTGGTACCGCCACTCTGCAATGTTGCCTTCGTGTAAAGTTGAATCATTGGAGACAAGAATTGTGAATACACACGTTTTCATTTACCGTTTGTGATGTTTACATGGAAATATTAAAAATATCATGTCATATTTTTACATTTTTGCAACTTTCCTGTCACTAGAAGTGGTTCAAAATTTGGGTATTAGCACATGAGGGTGGTTGGTATTCAATTGTGGTTTTTCGATTTGGTGGGCGAAAGTGTCCACAAATTTTATCAGGTCTCAAAAAAGTTTGTTTTTTCCTAACTATATCCATACGACATACGACACCATAGTTGAGTGAAGAACCAAGTGCGCTAGCGCAAACTCACATACGCCAGGTCGCCCATTGTTTGTACAAGGTATGTGGGTGATTACGGGGTGTCGTTAAACGACCGCAGTACCACGGGTTCGCCTTTTGAAGTCCCTTCGTTCGAGCTCCTTCTCTGGGTCGCACTAAATACCAACAACTCACGACAAATCACAACAACAATTTTTAAATGCACTTTAACAGAACATTTGGACATTTATAGTCAACCGTTAAATATATGCAAAAGAGTCATATGCACCTACATGTAAATCACTTTCAAACTGTTAAAAAATTGTATTTTTAATTGTAAAAAAAAGTGTTTTTTACCCCGAGTTTAGTAATGAAAGGAAATATCCGCCGTGTTGTCTTTCGAAGTACCTGGACGATTCCATTTCACCGCAGGGATAATACCCAAGATGATTATTTACCATTTTACGTGCCTCTCAGTCTCATGGAGTTGACAAAAATATTATATTTAAATCTCCCCTTGCAACTTCGAATTCCATTACTTAAAAGAAAGAAAAAGCAGCAGCTAAAAACCACAAAGAAAAAAATACAACTCAGCCCTCAGAAACTACCCCTGTGGTGTAATGCATTTAAAAATTGTTGTCGTGAGGGGTCGTGAGTTGTCGGTATTTAGTGCGACCACCTTCTCTTCCTTCCTCCATGGTTAAACCCAGTAACTGGGGCGCTGTACACCTTTTTTCGAAATTTTGACATTCTCGGTCGAACTAGCGCCCCAGCGAAATCATATTATGGTCCGAGGTTACTTCTATGGAAATATTGACTGCAATGAGGGGCATAGTTAAAATTATAGGCCCAAGGTGATGTCAAAACCATGACTATGCCCGAAGCGAAGCTGAGGGCATTTTTATAGCCATGGTTTTGACATCACCGAGGGCCTATAATTTTAACTGTTCCCCGATTACTAAGCAGTCAATATTTCTTTTATATACCGAATAAAGATTCTTCTAATCAACAACACTCTTAACTATACGGTGAAAGGTTGTCTGCGAAGAAAAGTTGCGCAGTGACACGGAACCCTAGTCATTATACATTCTACATATCTTTGCGTTATTGTCAGAGCGGGCATATACAGTTGACTATGCCCCGGGCATAGTCACTATGACGTCATCTTGGTAGAAAAAGGGGGGCACAGCTATTTCCAAGACTCCATTTTTAACCAATCAGATTAGAGGATTCTCTACATGAGGTATATAATAGAAACTATTAATTTTTTATAAGGCTCCCCCGTGAGCCTTATAGGGGACTAATATTTTTGACCTCCTTAACGCTATATTTTGCACATCATTTTATCCGGAAATTAATTTTCTTGGGGGAAATATTCTGACAATTTCATAATTGGTGTTACATCTCAAACATTCGGAGAGGCCAGTTGTTGGCAGTTTTGAAGGAAGGTAATTCGTTGGGTACTATTAGTATACGTATGTTTGAGATGTAAACCAAGTATGAAATTGTACAAGCGGAAATTTTTCCGGCTAAGAAAAGATGATTTTTGAGCAATCCGCTGGACCATCCATCTCTTAATATTATACAAATATTGACTGCTTCGAGTGCTATGGATGGTTAAAACTATGTATGACTCCCGAGAGGTGATGCCCGGGAGCGTTCTATCTAAAATAGAACGCTACGGGGATCACCGAGGGAGTCATAGTTTTTAACCATTGCACAATAAAAGCAGTCAATATTTGTTTTATAACACCCCAAACATTTTTAAATACTGTACTATTATTATTAAGTTACAGACCTGAATGCTACAATCCACGGACGACGCGAATACAGATTGCAAACACTTTTACTGTGCTGCATGAGTGTCGTGCAATCCGAAATGGTTACAGACTATTAATTTATCATCCTCGTACACGCAACGGACGTCTGGGTACTGCACGCCGTGTGCTAGTCTTCGGACTAGGTAGACCAGT